>NC_135222.1:17059872-17127372 GCF_052324685.1 Brachyhypopomus gauderio
CCTTGTGTAGGTTAATCAAAACTACGCCATTCCTCTGCCTCTGGGCACTATTATACAGCATGGATGTTCATAGTGTGAGTGTCCATATGGCTGTCTGTCTTTTGTGTGTGTGTGTGTGTGTGTGTGTGTGTGTGTGTGTGTGTGTGTGTGTGTGTGTGTGTGTGTGTGTGTGTGTGTGTGTGTGTGTGTGTGTGTGTGTGTGTGTATAGATACAGGTGGTGGCCAGCAGAGGGAGCCACTGTCTCCACTGTAAAATGGAGTCCTTACTGGCTTCAGCCATGTAATCTTATGCATGTTACATAATTCAGGAGGGGGGAGGGTGGGGTTACGCGGCCTTACGAACAAAGTAATTTTTCTTTTCTTTACAGATACCAAATATGTTTCCTACTGTATTCAAAATGAATCTAAAAGCTTTAACCTGACTTGGTATTCACTGTAGTTTCTAAAGAAGCTGTAGTTTGTTGGTATTTACAACTTTGTATTCAAGCTGATTCCAGTTTAGCTATTACATCAACCTCACGACTCTGAAGTACGGTGGTTTGTTTTATATCGTGAACTTTAATGTACTGCTCCAGTATTCTTTTTTTTTACTGTAAAATCTTCTAGATGTGTCCCCAGACATCTGGTGCATTTTATGACTTTGAATATAGAGTTTGCATTTTAGTATTTATCAAGAGCTATGATTTTTATTAGAGTTTTAGGTTTTTTTATGTAATTGAAATTTCAAAGCACTACAAATCAGTAAGGGATTGCGTTAGATCTAAGGTGTTGAGTTAGATCTAAGGGATTGCGTTAGATCTAAGGTGTTGAGTTAGATCTAAGGGATTAAGTTAGATCTAAGGTGTTAAGTTAGATCTAAGGGATTAAGTTAGATCTAAGGTGTTGAGTTAGATCTAAGGGATTGAGTTAGATCTAAGGGATTGAGTTAGAACTTCAAGGAAATGTGGACGTTTTTTCAGATTTTTCATATAAGGTTCTTGCTTTGTGTAGTTTCACTCTGAGGTTCAGTCGTTTTGAAGCAGTAGTGCTGTCTGCCTTCAGTGACACTCTGAGCGCTTTTGCATTATACCTGCAGGGAATATACAACCCAAGAAGTATTTTCTCAGAGCCCAATGTGTGACTGTGTGAATTGGGGGGTTAACTGAACATGTAGACTGGGAAAACACGGATGAACACATGAGCTTTATTTGCTAATCCAAGTTGAAATCCAGGGATTTTTTTTTTCTCCAGATTAATTTTCTTTGCTATTCCCAACATTGGTGATGTGTAGGTCACGTGATGGTCATGTGGTTAAGATGTGGAGGGGGGCGGTGACTTGGTTGGCAAAAAAGACGAATCCGTGTAGTTTGAGTAGACACGGTGTAATTACAGACCGAGGCAGACTGAGCTCATGACATCCTTTACACAGGATCGAGTGGTGAAGTATGAGGAGTGGGCAGGAAGGGCGCGCTGTGCCTCAGATCGCTCCTCCGAGTCTCACGGTGGGGCAGGAGAGAGGGAGAATGGCTGTGGAGTAAACTACATGGTGTGTGTTCTGTAGTTTCAGTGCTGTAAAGTTTAAAATGGAGTGCGACCTTTGCCCCTGAGTGGGTGTGGATGTCAGGGACCTTGGGAGTGGGCACCGTTCATCTGTGCTGGCTGAATACATTACAGAGAGGGCAAAGACCTGAACACGAGTGAAGCTGCAGTCTTAACGCTGATGATCTGGAGTATAGTGTGGAGCAATGTCTGCTGGGTTTGGAATGGGACGGAGCATGGCTGTGTAGCGTTATGTAGGGCATGGGTGTGTAGGGTCCAGTGTAGCTTACAGTGACGGGGGGATGTTGTGCTGTCTGAGTAAAGTGGGTAAGGAGGTTGAAAACGTGCTGGGAAAACAGCCTGAAAGAAAAAAACAACTCACTGTACCTGGGAAATATCGAAATGATTCTAAAACTATAACCTCACAAAGAAATATCTGAACTTGATGTGTAACTTGAACAAAAAAATAATAAAATGGTATTACCACAGATTATGATATGTGTGAATTTTGATTGAAACACTCTTCTGGTAAAACAGCATACACCTTAAAAAAAAAATCCTCATATACTAGCACACTTACAAATTCCTGTAGTTATTTTTCCTTTTGGCCTAGTGCACACTGTTGTACTGTTACTGACAGTCCACCAGAGGTCACAATAAAACACTCCTGTTCGTGTTGTGACTGTGAACCTCCATGAATAAGCTAAAGAAATCTGCAACTCGTATTAAAATTGTTTTAAAATTACATCATGTCACATCTGATCAAGGTTCATCAACAGATCCTGTTGTGGTAACAATGATCACGGTTAACCTTTGTCCTGCTTTAGTCAAAACACTTCTTGAGCTCAAAAGAATGAATTCAGTCCTTCATCTTATGAACATGTCCCATGGGGCTGGGCGTGTGTCAGTGCAGTCGAGGACGTGATCAGCTCTCATAGGTAGAGAAGTCATGGCCCAGATGATCCAAATGTGAGAACCCCCTTCATGGCCAGCACAGAACAGTGAATGGCTGAAATGTCACGCTGACACTTAGCAGTGTCCTATCTGACATGAACACCGAACACGCATCATATAATCATATGTCATAAAAAACATGTCAGTAATTCCTATGTTTTGGAAATTTGGTCACTTAAAACATTTCTCCTGAACAAATTTAGCATACTGTTATATTTTCTAACAGATCCATAAGACTTGTGTACTAGTAGATCATGTCTCTCATGCGTAGTTTGGGCGTACTGAATGTGGCCAGATGTTATTTTCAGCTAACCCTAACCCATGTGAGGAAACCCCACAGCCTCAGGCCACGTCCGCCAGCGCGGGTCACTTCCTGTGTCACTGCTCTTTCCTGTTTGCATGAAAGTGAAAACAACGCGAGCGGTGGACACGAAGACGAGTGTGAGAGTCGGCGTCAGTGTCGCCATGGATCCTCTTTATTAGTTATGAAAATGTTTCATATCACATCTTCAACACGACGCTTAATTCTCACATTCAAACGTGTGGCACAAGGTCGTAGCAGTAACTGCTGTGATTGTAAAAAATTAAATATAAATTATCTTTATAAAGCATTTTAAATTCTTATTCATAAAAATAAGATAAAAAAACAAAACAAATTTTAAACAGTCTCTTAAAGTCACAGGGATTTTCAACCAAAAAAGTAAATGTGACATTGCTGCTCTGCCTTCATAAGCATTGCCATCAGGCACAGGAGCGGGTGTGTGGGGCAGCAGGTGTGTGGGGCAGCAGGTGGGGTGGGGCAGCGGGTGTGTGGGGCAGCAGGTGGGGTGGGGCAGCAGGTGGGGTGGGGCAGCGGGTGTGTGGGGCAGCAGGTGGGGTGGGGCAGCGGGTGTGTGGGGCAGCAGGTGGGGTGGGGCAGCAGGTGGGGTGGGGCAGCGGGTGTGTGGGGCAGCAGGTGGGGTGGGGCAGCAGGTGGGGTGGGGCAGCGGGTGTGTGGGGCAGCAGGTGGGGTGGGGCAGCAGGTGGGGTGGGGCAGCGGGTGTGTGGGGCAGCAGGTGGGGTGGGGCAGCAGGTGGGGTGGGGCAGCGGGTGTGTGGGGCAGCAGGTGGGGTGGGGCAGCAGGTGGGGTGGGGCAGCGGGTGTGTGGGGCAGCAGGTGGGGTGGGGCAGCAGGTGGGGTGGGGCAGCGGGTGTGTGGGGCAGCAGGTGGGGTGGGGCAGCAGGTGGGGTGGGGCAGCGGGTGTGTGGGGCAGCAGGTGGGGTGGGGCAGCAGGTGGGGTGGGGCAGCGGGTGTGTGGGGCAGCAGGTGGGGTGGGGCAGCAGGTGGGGTGGGGCAGCGGGTGTGTGGGGCAGCAGGTGGGGTGGGGCAGCAGGTGGGGTGGGGCAGCGGGTGTGTGGGGCAGCAGGTGGGGTGGGGCAGCAGGTGGGGTGGGGCAGCGGGTGTGTGGGGCAGCAGGTGGGGTGGGGCAGCAGGTGGGGTGGGGCAGCAGGTGGGATGTGAGCTTGCACACTGATCCATTGACTTATGAGAAACAACAATGTCCAACAAAGAGCTTAAATAGAAAGCAAGATTTGAAAAAACTCCATAAGGAAACGAAATAATTTTGTTGTAGTGAGTAGTGGTCACTACTACTACTACTACTACTACTACTACTACTAGTTTAGTGACTAGTGAGTAATGGGTAGTGAGTAGTGGGTAGTGTCTAGTGAGTAGTGACGCCACCGCAGTTTTCCTGGTGTTTATTTTCCGGAGCCCTGTCAGAGAAGAGGAAAAGGAAGATGGTTTATTGTTTTGGGTACCTAGAAGATTTTGGCTAATCAAGGTTCTCCAATAAATTTTACAGTAAAAAATCTCTGATGCTTCCTTTGCCACACATGTGTACTGGAGAATTGAACAGAATGCTGGCTTAGTTAATGTTCCCTTGATGTTATGATGTTATCGTAATAAGTTAATCATAAACTTGCACTGTCCAATAACTCGGTGGCTCCAAGCTCAGATATCAATAGTAGACTGTTACTGAGTGTTCCCTTTAACACTGTGTAAATATCACAATGGCCAGGGTAATTTACGAGGAAGTGTTGAGATCCTGCTGAGGTGTGAGCACACGGTGTGTGTGTGTGTGTGTGTGTGTGTGTGTGTGTGTGTGTGAGAGTTCCTACCCCACAACAGCAGTCACCAAAGATGGTCCCAATCAGGCCGTTGATGACCTGGAAGCCACACAACACCACCTGCAACAGGCCCATGATCAGGAGCGTGGAGAAGAGTCCGAGATGCCACGAGACGATGCCCTCTGGGGCCTCGCAGACCTCCCACATCGTCTGGTTAGACAGGTAGTTGCTGACAACAGGAGAGGACGCAGGGACAGTCCAAGAGAGAGTAGTCAGTGGACATAACACAAACAACACCAGGTTTCATTGTCGTGTCCCTCAGGAAAGAGGCAGTCTATGTATGAGCTGTATGTGTGTGTAAGTCTTGTAGAATTTTCTAGACAGCAGAAGTCAACCTGATTTATAGTTAGGTTTGGGCATTAGGGTTATGTGATAGGGTTGAGTTGGATTAGGTTAGGATTAAGGATTAGGGTTAGGGGTTAGGTTTGTGGTAGGTCATAAGGTTAGGGGTTAGCGTTAAGGAATCCTAACCCTTGTCTTCCTACAGGACCCTAATGCCTGAGTTACTACAGTAGCCCATCTGTGTTCTGTGTACATCTATGCATATGTTTGGAGGTGGTAATGTTTGGAGGTACCTACCCATCACTGAATGGGTAAGTAAATGTGCCATTGATCAGACATTTGGGTCCGTGATTGATGGCGACTGCGGACACGATGAAGGAGTAACCAGCTCCTATAAGCCCCACTCCAGCAAACATCACAGAAAAGAGCATCTGGGAGAAGACGACACGCATGAGACAAAATGAGTAACTGTAGTCATTAGTGTACGTCCTGTCTTGGAGTTTGTGTATGTAATAGATGTTTGTGAAAGTTTGTGGCTTTTCTAAATCTTTGCAGTGCCAGAACTGATAAATAATATAAACTGGATAAAACCCTTTTTGAGGGTTTTTGAGGGAACACTAGTGTGTGGACACAATAGTGTCCGAATACTAGTGTGTGGACACAATAGTGTCCACACACTAGTGTTCACTCAATAGTGTCCACACACTAAACACAGCAGTTTGACATCCGGCACACAGTTTTATTACCTTATTTTATAATAATCTGTTTGGAAAAAACATATTTGCAAAATAATCACACACACACACACACGCGCACACACACACACACACATGCAAATATATACAGTTATACAGTGCTGCTTGAAAGGAAGGTTTGTGATTCTCTTATTTTATCATCACCAGTGTTTGATTTACCTGTTTTGAAGGAACTGTGTGAGTTGCCAGCAGACTATATGACACATGGAACGGCAAAAAGTAAATGAACCACTGGTAAAGTCCATTAGGTAAAAGGATAAAGGTGGTGAGAGCCCATCAGTCTGGACAAAGCTACAAGATTCCAGCTCCATCCATCCATTGTAAGACAAATAATTTACAAATGGAGGTCACTTAGCATCACCACAACTCTACCCAGAAATGGACGGTCATCAAAACTTGCACTAAGAAGCACCAGAAAAATAATAATTCAGGTAAAGACCAACACACACATCACCACCGGAGAGTTGGAGACCTCTATGGCAGCATCTGGGATGAATTTACATGAGGCTAATATTAGTAGACATAGATTACTAGACTAGATAGAGCACTTGGACAAACCAGAGGCTTTCTAGAAGTTGATTCTCTGGACACATGAGTCAGAAATTTAATTTTTTGGCCACAATATAATAGTGGCTCCAAGACTTTGGAATAATTTTCCAATATTTATAAAGGAATCAGCCACAGTAGATATTTTCATATCTAATTAAAAAGCCTACTTATTCTCACAGACCTTGAGTCTTGAACGGTTTTTATGCCGTTAGCTGTTTTGGCTGACCTTTGTCATCATGTTCTTTATCTCTGTGTTAAATACTGCCAATGTTTTTAGGGCTTTTTCAAAATTTCTTTTTATGCATAGTTTTATATTTTATATTTTTTGGTATTTTAGGTATCTGTTATTTTATCTAGTGTTCAGCACTTTGGTTGGCACTTGATGTATTTTAAATGTGCTATAGGAATAAAGATGACTTGACTTAACAATCACAGGCACCATGTTGGGAGAAGAGTCAACACTGCATATAAAGAGGAGAACCTACTACCAACAGTGAAACATGGTGGTGGAAATGTAATGGTCTGGGCCTGCTTTTCTGTTTCCGGACCTGGACGACTCCATATTATCCAGGGAAGTATCAATTCTCAGGCCTTCCTGAGAATCTTCCACAACCTACTAACTAAAAGTTTTCACATACTTTTGCAGTTGGCAGGGAAATTACTTTTGTTGAATAAGTTTTGTTTTCAGAGTGTCCTTCATTTGGAAGCTCTGCTTTACAAATCAAGATTTAGATGTTCATTTCATAAGATTATTTTCATTTTGTTTAGAAAACAATGACCATGTTTGAGTGGATCACAAACTTTCAAGCAGCACTGTTTATATATAATATTTTTGTTCAAAACTGTTAAGGTTGGGGTTAGGGGTTAGGGATTAAGGTTTGGCTCCTCACCGCACATCTTCTTCCACAGCTTTCATTCCCACAGCATCCACAACAGTCATTGGTCTTCATACCAAGGAAGACCAGCGCGGGGAAAATCATCTTAACAAAACACACAGACATTCAGCCTTGGTCAGAGCAGGGCTCCTCCCCAGCACCACAAAGATAGTTTTTTATACTTCATGTTTATAGATGTTTTTACATTTTATGTACCATATTTACTATGTTTTTATTTGGTCAATTATCAATGCCTAAATTCATCATAAAAATAACAATTAATTAGATATACCACGCTCATTATATGAACTTATATAAGTTATGTGTATAAAGTTATATGTATAAATCTTATTGAAAATATTTAAAACCACAGTAAAAGCACAATGTTGAAAATTATTTATGCAGAAAACCATTCTCTTTCACTCTCAAACAAAATTTCTCAAATTGGTCAGGTCACGTCACTTACCAACACACCAGAGCCCAGGATCCCACCGAAATACCATGCTTCATCAGTGATGTCCTCATTGTTCTTGGCAGGTTTACCCCCCGGGAACAGAAGCAGAATATTACACAGGACAGAAAGAATAGCCAAAGGAATGAGGGTGATACCCAGACACTTCGCAAAACTCCCAGAACACATGATTCAGTCTTAATCCCAGATCTGTCAAGTCTTTGCCTCAGGTCTGTCCCTCCCGGGTTCTTTTCCTGGTTCTCACCCTGTTTGGTGTGGGATGTGTGCATGCTTGTGTGAATATATACCGTTGCGGAATGATGTCACTACTTTTGTGTTAGATTTACAACGTGTGCTGCACTATGGCAACGATCTGCCTGTTAATGTTCCACCAACTCATCCCTCTAATGGAGCACATTGCTCTGGTTGGTGCTGGTGGGACACAGAGCGACGGAGTGCTCAAAGGTTCAGTGATGGTGTAACACACCACAGAGTGCTCTCAGAGGTTCAATGATGATGTAGCACTCCACAGAGTGCTCTCAAAGGTTTAGTTATGGTTTAACACTCCATAGAGTGCTCTCAAAGGTTCAGTGATGGTGTAACACTCCACAAAGTGCTCTCAAAGGTTCAGTGATGGTGTAACACACCACAGAGTGCTCTCAAAGGTTCAGTGATGATGTAGCACTCCACAGAGTGCTCTCAAAGGTTTAGTTATGGTTTAACACTCCATAGAGTGCTCTCAAAGGTTCAGTGATGGTGTAACACTCCACAAAGTGCTCTCAAAGGTCCAGTGATGGTGTAACACACCACAGAGTGTTCTCAAAGGTTCAGTGATGGTGTGATACACCATAGAGTACTCTCAAAGGTTCAGTGATGGTGTAGCACTCCACAGAGTGCTTTCAAATTTTCCGTGATGGTGTAACACTCCACGGAGTGCTCTTGAAGGGCTGAGTAGACTGACACACATATCTAATTCTACCGATGTATTGTGGATAAAATGAAGTTTAAATTAGTCAGAATATTTGTTGTGCAAACTGAAAACAATGAGGTCAAAACTTTTTATCTGACTTTTTATCTGAAAGTAAGATTTTGTTTAGTTAAGTTGGACTGCACATTACTGCATACATACTTTGTACTTTATAGGAGCTAAAATTAATGCTATACACAGACGATCAGGCCAAACACTCCAAAATTATATGTTTGTTGACAGCCAAGTGAATCTAATAATTTTATTTGCTACATACAGGCACAATGTACAATTAGCATTCTTTAACAGGAAAATAGAATTGTAAAGAACACCATATTTCTTGTTATGCTGAATAAAATAATTTTTCATAGGAATGAAATGGTTTTTTAACATCAATCATTTCAGTGGTGTAATTTCTGCTCTACTGCACCACATTAACATGGACCGCTGTATGAATCAGACTGTTTCTGTTGTTGTTGTGTTGTTGTTGTTGTTGTCCCCTATAAAGTAACAGGTCCATCACTGCTGTGTCCGAGGATCTTTTCAAGCGACTGTACCTATCTTCTCTTCTGATAGGAGGTAAACAAGCACAAATCACATATCTCTGTGTGCACACCCATGGCCTGTAGGCTTCATGCAAGCGCTCCACCAGGTCTGTAGGTGGATGTCCTAGTGCTGTTTGCCACACATTACCTCTGTGTACAGGATCATATTGGGGAGGAGGTGTGGCTCCATCTCCATCAGTCCCTGAGCAGCAGACTCTTAGCATTAGCATTAGCATTGCTGTGCTCTGTCCACTCGTCTTAGGACACCGGTTACATTTATGTTCACGTTAGCAGACAGTGGTGGGAGAGAGAAACAATAGTTTTCTATACAGCTATATTATAATAAAATGATAATGCATCAATTACATTTACTACATTACTCTTTAGCATATGACCTCTCTAACTGCTTGTTTTGAATTGAGCTATAGTATATACATATGCACTGTATATCTGTATAATCAATGTTTTAGATATGGCCAGTGTGGTCTCTGGGGTGTGGAAATGCTCACATCAGTTTTGGGCTAAGGCTCTAAATACAGCTCTTGGTCGGTCATGTTCACTGCCATCTTTGAAAGGCCCCATAAATGTATCGATGTCGTCGGTGTCTGCCTTCTGTTCCTGTTACAAACTTCATGTACACAAAGTAGTGTTTTAAATAAAGCTCTCGGTGACCACGGCCACACCCATATATTGGTTATTTTAGGCATATTCATTGTATCCATGGCAACAGTGGTTTGGCTGCATTCCCAGGGCTGCCAGTGGTCTTGTTTCCATGGTCACGGTTTAACTCACTCCCTCGACTCCCAGCTGTGCTCATATCATTACTCCTCCTCGTTTGCGCTGATTCTCCTCATATGCAGCCACACTGCAGACGGTCCTGAGGAGCCTCGTTCACCACCCATACTGTGCACCTCCAGCTGTAGTGCTGGCCCAGCTGTAGGACACCCAGAGCTCCCAGTGCGCCCAGTGGCTGGTACCACTGTGGCCCACTGACTGGTACCACTGTGGCCCACTGACTGGTACCACTGTGGCCCACTGAAGTGGAGTGGAGGGAGATGGAGGGAGTTGTCTGCACACCCCGCCCCCTGAATGTGGGTGGACCAGACCAACCCATCCCTCCCACACAGCTGCTGGGTGTCCACACCTCACAGGTTAAAGTTTATGTTTACCATATCAGTGGTTTATCAAAAGATGATAGATACAGTTATTTGTTGTGGCAAACCTGAATTCAGATAATGAATGCATTTTTCTATGTTCGATTTTTTAACAGCACTGTTTTGTTAAGTGAAGTTAGGTTAACAGGTCTGTTACCTGTGAAACTAAACAAAACAGTTCAAAACATACCTCTAGACAATACTAGATTCATTGTAACCTTATGAAAGAACATATTAAGATGGGCCACAGTGATCTTCAGAGTTAGAGTTTAGTGTTAGGGTTTAAGGTTAGGTTTAGGGTTAGGGTTAGGTGTTAGGGTTAGGGTTTGCATTGACAGCCCAACCTCTAATGTTATAGTATTTTAATGTGATAGTCTTTTAATATGAGTGTCTTTTTAATGTGATAGTATTTTAATGTACCTACATATACTGTTCCGTCTGTACTAGTTTAATGATTATGATACTCCTCTTAACATGATAGTCCTAGTTTATACTAGGTTAGGTCAAGTTAGGTGTTAGCCTCAAATATAAATTTTTACTACATATAATATACTTTATCTTCTCAGTTTCTACTTTATACTTTTATACAGCATATTTTTGAATTGTGTGTGTTGTATTGTCAATGAGAACTTGGCAACATTCTGTCTGCCATGCAACTCAACTAAACCACATTTGAATCTCTCTCTCTCTCTCTCTCTCTCTCTCTACCTCAATTTCATTCCCTGGTACCAGGTAGTGTCAGGCACTGTGTTTACTTTAGATTAGGGGTCATTTACACAACGCTTCTCTTATGCTTTCTCTCTCCGTTCTGTCTCTCTAAGGTAAGGGAGAGAGAGAGAGAGAGAGAGAGAGAGAGAGAGAGAGAGCCAGGGAGGGAGAGAGAGAGACAGACAAAAGTATCATAAACTGCAGACTTTAGACTTTGGTTGGCTGTAGGAAGTGTGTGAGATCATCAGTGTGGGCGTCCTGATAACCTGCATCACCAGTATCTGCTTCTATCTCTTTTTCTAAATGATGGAAGTGTATGGAAGTTCCGCACCAAGCTGAAAGTTGGTTATTGGTGTGAGAAATGTGTAGTGTCCTACAAAATACATCAAAAATACATTTTCATCTATTAAAATCTTACATCATTTGTAGTTTCTGTGTTCTGTGTTATGAATTTACCATTTTTTTTCATTAGTCCAATGTTTAATCCTCTCTAGTCACTGGGTTGTTTTCCTGCGTTATAATTTGGTTGTTGCTCAGGTGAGTACAGACAGTGGCTGGGCACTGTGTCTCTAACCCCCTCATGTAAGCCCCTTCCAGTTTCATGGTATATTGCCAATTGTGCCCTGAAATGTTATAAACAATGGATACTGTAATATGTTGTAAATTGAGTCAATGATTCTGTAGTTAATGACTCGGGTTTTATGTAGAAAAACAATAGTTCACCAAAGAAAAACAGCAAGGCCATTAACCTCTCACAGGAAGATTTACAGTCTGAAGTCAAAGTATTTCATGTAGTCTCACATTCATCTTCCTTTTCTTTCTTTCTTTCTTTCTTTCTTTCTTTCTTTTTCTTTCTTTCTTTCTTTCTATCTTTCTTTCTTTCTTTCTTTCTTTCTTTCCCTCACTGTCACCTGTACTCTTTTTCTCCTCATTGAGTAGAGCTGCTACCCTCTCTGAAGTGTGCTCATGGGAACTGCCCTGGGGGTGACTCGCCTGCCGTGTCCCGGGGTGTCACACCGCCCCACACTGAGTTGCATTATGGAAGTCTTCCCACAATGCCGATCTGCATTTCCATACTGCTGTCAAGAACTGCTCTCTTTGGATTTGTGCTGTTTTACAAGCTGTTCTGATTAATTCCAGAAATCTAAGCCATGCATAAGACTAGAATCATGCTTTCATACACTAACTAATCACAAACTGTCCAGTCCCCTGTAAATTAATGTTTGACATCAGTGTACTTACATAAGCAGATATGGGATAAATGTATGTTGGCAATTGACTGTGGAAACAAAACATTAAGTATGTGTCATTAGTCTGGTGTGTCTGGGCGGCTGTATAAATAGACTGAACACTAGAAATGTGGACTGATTAAATTATATGACAATATGACTGCTCTCCCTAGGTGTTGCTCAACATGTTGGAATTAGGCATGAATCTTCAGCTTTGCGGGTAATCTAAGTTTGCAGGAGAATTTAACTGGATACACATAGTGGCCGTGCAGTAAACATATTTCCTTTTTATAGTGATTTGTACACACATTAAATGTACACTTGTGAGAAAAATGATAGTGGACCCTGGAAATGCCCACCTTCCTGAGTGCACTTAAAATGTGATCTTACAATCATTTAGGTAATTGAAATAAATACAGTACTCATTTAAGAAGCAGCATACTGCAGTTGTTTGAGAGTGTCTTTCGTTTTTTTATCATCCATCTGTCTGTCTGGGGACTGCAGGATCATGTTTTTGGAAGTCATTCCCGCACCTACTACTCATTCGTGCTGTAAACTCACTCTCAGCCATGTCACATGACATGTCACATGACACTACAGCACGTCTGATGTGAAGAGTGGGAGACTGAATATTTTTTATTATGATAACAGGACAGTTCCAGACCTGCTGACTTCAATGTCCTCCTTAAAGAGGTCATTACTCTATAGCGTAATGCAGAAATTTAACCTGTGTGTGTTCCATTTTATAAATAAGACTGCATGTATTTGTTATGACTTAAAAGAAAGTAAAAATTTTCATGTCATTTAGGCTCAAATATGAGTAATACAAAAAAAATTTCTTTATAATTTACTTTATCATATGTGGTAGGGAGAATGGGCACAGTTGCAACGTGTGGCAGTTGCAACACTGCAGATTTATCAAATCAGAAACAACCTAGAGTGTTGACAGTCATACTGCACATGTTCAGTTGGACCCTCATTCTTTCTGCAAGATTGCAGCCACTTTTGAACATCTCTTCTGGGTGAACAAAACAGAATTTTTCTCATAGTGTCTAATCTGTTTGCATCAAGTATTGGAAAGTTGTGTCATTTTTATCTGCAGACTTTTAAAAGACACAGCTACCATTTGTCAACGCTAATGTGCTAAGCTATTATAGCTAGTTTTAAGATAGCTGCCAGTGTGGGGACAGTTGCAACATGTTGTTGCAACTGTCCCCACACTGTGTTGCAACTGTCCCTCATGACAATAATAATGGAAATTAGATAAAATATAAATTGAACTATTTTATTTGCCTGATCATGAATACATCATGTATATCAATAGCCTGCTCTTTGAAAAAGTCAGGCTTGGGTGCAATATTTTGCTATTTATATGTTCTGTTTTTTCAGTATGCCACGAGACAGGAAAAGAAAAACAGATAGGGGTGTCTCTCTACACATTCTCAATTTACGCCTATGGTACAACAGTTTTTGCAATAGGTTAACAAGGCTGTTTTGCCTTCCCCTGTTTTTATCAAGTCAGTAAACTCATTGAACATGAATAATGAATAAAACATGAATAATGATACTTTTGAATGAATAATTACTTTTTTATAAGTGTTACAACTGTCCCTCGGGACTGTTGCAACCGTCCCGTTATATGGGGACGGTTGCAACATTTCACTTTCTCCATTATAATGTAATTTACTACAATACAATAATATTTAGACATGTTGAATCAGTATGGCTGGATAGGTGACAGATGTGGGTTTAATGTATTAAAAAAATTGTCTTTATATTGCAAATGGTCTCTGAGATACTGAAGGAAATACATAAAGTGTTGCAACTGTCCCCACTCTCCCCTATTTTACAGTTAAGAACAAGGCTAATGATATGTATGTTTTGTAATATTTTCTGACATTTTTTCCAACTACATTGTTTCGGGAGACTTTTATCTTCTGTGCTATTTTAAGACTGACATTTAGACTTCCAGCATCAGTGATTCAGTAAAACAGTGGACATCTATATGGGACATGAATGGCCAATTCATCTGACCATACACGACTGGGGCAAATCTGAAATATGAAAGTTTCATTCTTGTTTTTCTGTAAATCCAATATGAAGAGAACACTACTGAAAACACAGAAACAAAGAGTATTTTTAATATTTTAATATTTTTTTTAAACAATAGAATGTTCTCAATATATAAGCGCAATGGGGATGTATGTTTTGTGAGACATTCTTAAGACGTTTGAGAGGCCAGTAGAATCCTGAAGCACTTATTGATCGTTCCAGTGAACACAGTCATTGAGTAGAACAGGATGTTTCTTCCTAACATGGTTTTCACTTCCTCTTAGTAACAGACATCAAAAGCATTTTACTATTATTTATTCTCATAGAACAATAAATGATACTTTATAGTGCAGTTCTTTATGATTAAACTTTGCTTAGATAAGTGTCATGAAAAGTGTCATTTTATTACATATTGAGCATACTTTAGCAGTGTGTAGGGTGTGTGTGTGTACAGTGTGTGTGTGTGTGTGTGTGAGTGTGTGTAGTGTAGGATGTGTGTGTGTAGTGTGTGTGTGTGTGTGTGTGTGCGTGTGTGTAATGTGTGTGTGTGTGTGTGTGTGTGTGTAGTGTGTGTGTGTGTGTGGTGTAGTCTGTGTGCTCACATGACACACTGTGCCTGGGGTCAGTGCAACACCACATTCATCTCGAGCGTGGCTGTTCCACGTTGTTCCTCATCCTCATTAATAGGCTCCTCTGCCTGATCCGCTATTATGAGCTGAAATCAGCCGTGTTGCTGGCGACAGGCGGCCAGCTGGCCGCTCCCAGCCCAAGTTATATGACTTTATTTTTAGATGGAGGGTCCCACCCTGCCACAAGCCACAGAACACAGATGCCAACAGTGATGACTCTGACATAACTATAGTAGGGTTTGTCAGATAAGAGTTTTGTTCAGTGGTGTGTAGAGTGCTAAATGAATGTCACTTTGTTACTGTTTTGATAAGATAACCCTCCTGATCATGTGTCTTTATACCTTTCACATCTCATGTTCTATTTGAGTGTGTTACACATCTCAGAGCATCAGTGCATGGCACTGGGCCTTATTTCCATGTGGGCGTTGAAGGTGTTTCCCAGGGCACTAGCCAGATTTAATTCCCTAAATCCACTTGGATCCACTGATCCACTGGTCAGCAAATCCAGGAATGCCTTGATGTGATTTCCTAGAGGTAGGATGAGTTTCAGAGGGCTACAAAAATCAGCCAATAAATGAATTACTAACTCTGTTATTACCTATTCTGTAATCTACATACAATAACTATTTACAATAACTGCATTACTAATTCTGTACTCTATTACAATGACTCTATTCTGTACTCTATTACAATGACTCTATTCTGTACTCTATTGGTAATACTGTTGTATCAAAGGTTAATTCAATAGAATTTAAATTGAGCCTGTTGGAGCAGTAGAACAGGTGCTCAGTTGTCTTTGTACATGAATCTGATGCCATCTATAGTCACAGAGCAGAACTGCCTCAGGGTGCAGGGCTCAAGTCTTGGTCTGACCCCTGATCAGCACAAAGGCCCTTCCCCCGTAAAATAGACGTTTCAAGCATTTCCCCGGAAAACAGACATTTCAAACCCTTGACCCATAAGAGATATGTTTAAAACCCTCCCCCCTGAGTTACATTCTCTGTGTGATGCCGTCGTTTCCTGTTGGGGATTGTAGAACAATCACTCAGCCCTTTCCTGCACTCACACACACTCACAAGATGAGAGACACTGATTCATATCCCTTACATCCACTGGTTGTTTGTGTGTGTGTGTGTGCATATCGGCCTGTGTGCACATTTGTTCATGTATGTGTGTGTGTGCGCTAGCATGCATTGCATATCTGACTGTGTACACATTTGTTAATGTAGGCCTATGTGTGTGTGCATGCATGCATTGCATATCTGTGTGCACATTTGTTCGTGTGTGTGTGTGCGTGCATATCTGTTTGCGTGCATATCTGTTTGCGTGAACATTTATTTGTGTGTGTTGGTGTGTGTGTGTGTGTTGGTGTGTATGTGTGTGTCTGTGTGTGTGTGTTGGTGTGTGTTGGTGTGTATGTTGGTGTGTGTGTGTGTGTCTGTGTGTGTGTCTGTGTGTGTGTTGGTGTGTGTGTGTGTTGGTGGGGTCTTACAAATCTCGTGCTCCTCCTCCGCTTCCCTCCCTTTCCTTCCTGGAGCCCAGCTGGTGTGGTGTGTGTGGGGAGCGAGTGTCTATCTCTCTCCTCTTCTCTCCTCTCCTCCTGCGAAGATGTGCTCCCTGCGTAGGGCCAGGTCTCTGGGCTTCGCACTGGTCCCACTGGCCACCTGCTGCATAGTGGCCAACCTGCTCCTCTTCTTCCCCGACGGACGGGCCGATTTGGTGAAGACAAACAATCTGAGCAAGTATGTGTGGTTCTTCATGGGGATAGGAGGCGGAGGGCTGGCCGTGAGTATGAGCTTTCATTTCTAAGCTCTGTTGCTTATGTTTGAAGCGATTGTGAAATTAAATAGTTTTCATGGTGGATGAATCATGTAACGCAGTGTCTCTCTCTGAAATATCGCCATTTCTCATCAATTTAGGGGATTCGAAATGAGGAGATTTAAGTTTAAGTATGTCAAATACATTTGAACTTTTACACTAAATAAATAAATAATAATCATGAGAGTAAGTGTGAGACGCTATTTCAAAAGAACATTTTTTTACCCAAAGCATATGTATAAAACACCTTTGAGAAAACACTGTTTCAAATGCAGAGTAAACCGATTTGTGCAGAAAAAACTGATTTGTGTGGCAAAGCTAAAGATAATTATTTGACAGCAGAAGCATTTCTTATTCCTCTAAGTATGTGTAGGGAAGCACTTGCCCTCTGAACTCAGGGTCAGGGGTGAGCAGTAGGAAACATTGTTGTGTTTAGAATATGACCAGATAAATGTTCTAGGGTGAGGCTTAGGGAATGAACTTCTCTAGGGTGAGGGCTAGGATCAGATACTTCTGAAGGGTGAGGCTTAGGGACTGAAACCTAGGGTGAGAGTTATGGTCAGATACTGCTCTAGGGTGAAGGTTAGGATCAGATATGTATCTAGGGTGAGGGTTAGGATCAGATACGTCTCTAGGGTGAGGCTTAGGGACTGAACTTCTCTAGGGTGAGAGTTATGGTCAGATACTGCTCTAGGGTGAAGGTTAGGATCAGATACATCTCTAGGGTGAGGCTTAGGGACTGAAACCTCTCTAGGGTGAGAGTTATGGTCAGATACCGCTCTAGGGTGAAGGTTAGGATCAGATATGTATTTAAGGATAAAGTCTGATATCACTCTTTAATTTTAACAATGTGGATGCATGTGTCTGTTATATTTGTGATCTTTTATTTATCAGCAATTGACTCTATGTTGGCAGATCCTGGTCACTGCTGTAAGCTTTCTGAGCCTGGAACAGTGTGCTAAGACCTGTGGAACAGACACCTGTGCTGTGAGTACAGCTGTCCATCTGCAGGAGTCTCACAGGAGTTTACACAGCACTTCCTGGTGTATCTTTAAGGATGTGATGTCTTTAAGAAGTTTATTTCTTGTTTTGTCTTTGGTTGTGTGATGATGATGATGATGGTGCAGATGTGTGGCTCCGTGCTACCCGCTCTGCTGGGTGTGGCCGGATCTGTGTACTGTTTCATCATCTCTGGTTTGGCCTTGCTGGAGGGTCCGTACTGCTTCACCTCCTCCGGATGGAGGTCTCCGTTTGAGAACATTGGACCAAAGTAGGGAAGCATGAACGCTCCACCTCGCCCTCCAATTCATCGCGCGATTCACTGTGGCCGCTTAAAGCTCTCCTGCTTGTTATTCTCAGATACCTGTTTTCCTGGGACACCTGGTCCGAGTGCAGGCAGCCCGTTCACATCGTGGAGTGGAACGTGACGCTCCTGTGCATCCAGCTGGGTCTCAGCACGCTCGAGTTCCTCATCTGCACCGTCCAGCTCCTCAGCGGGCTGGTGCACGCCGTCTGCCGGCCGTGCTGCTACACGCAGGAATATCGATTAAACGGCTGAGCTCACGAACCCTCCCCCCACGAAAGCCCGACCACGTTCACTCACCTCCAGTCTGACCAGTGGTGGACACTTTATTATTTAAGACAAGGAGTTTTAAATGACACACTGCAGATTCTTTGTACAAAGGACTTTGAACAATAGAGAGCAACACAGGAGCTTCCTGTAAAGACATGAACACATCTGTCTCATCAGTATTATAAAGGTAGAACATCTAGAAAAACTACTGAGCACTGTCTAGACTGAAATGTGCATTTTCATAAGAAGAAATGTGTTTTTATGAGCTATGTTTGTTTTTTATAACTGTCAATTTGACAATATTACAACTTATAGTTTGTGGGAAACTAAAGTCTGAATGCTATATAAGACCACCTGTTTTTTTATGTTTGCTTTGGCTTTGATGAATAAATGTTCTGTTTTAAATGTGGCTTTTTGCCTACTGAGAAAAACAACCCTATATTCCATAAACCCCTCGGATTATGCAAGATCAAATTCCGTAGGATCCTGTGGATTATATGGTGATTAATATCCACAAGGACATCTATAAACTAATTATTATCACAGGACTGCCATTTCTACAAAGCAATTAAATCTTTAGTAATGTACCAGTCGTTTAAACTAAACATATCTGACACAATTTACACAATTTTGAATGTTTTACATTTGTAACACAAATATTTTTTTTCAGTATGCTGTAGTGACTATAACTGTGTCAGTTACGGAAACATCATTGATTTCTTTGGCCTGTCTCTGCCATCTGAAGCATCATGTCAGTATTATCAGTAGCTGTGTTGATTTTAGAGGGGGGAGCTGAAGGAGTTTCTGTGTTCTGTCAAACTTATGCAATTCACATGGACTGGAAACTCCAAGACTATGCAACTCTGTAAAATGTACTCATATATCCACGAAGCTCAGACAGATGAAAATAAAGTAAAATAAAACAATAAATCACAAAGTAAAAAAATTATGTAAATAAAGCTTGCAAGAGACAATGTGAATGGCGTTTCCAGTTTGATGCTTTTAGCAGTGTCCAGATAGTTCTCAGTAATGGTACCTTTAGATCACTACTGATACCTCTCCAGCAACTCCCTGACCAGTTCTGGGTTTATCTGGATTTATCACCAGTACCAAAGTTTCGGTAACAGTGGGTTAGGATCTGAAATCTCACCAAACAACACAGCTACTGATTTTTTCATTCATCAGTTGTAATATCATCAACAAAACATTTATGATAAGATGGAATTTCCCAAAGCTCGTGAGTTCACCAGGTCTGCTCTGTCAGGTCATTTGCAATAGCTGAATTGTCCTGGTACCCTTGAACACCAAGTTGCTATTGGCTGGCAAGAGACAGGTTTTTTCCTTTAAAAGGAATGAAGCAATCAGTTAGAAATCCTGATCTCCAAATTCCAGCAGAGTGAAATGTTTAAGCTACAGAGGTCAGCGGCGGTGCTGCTGTGCTGGGCTGGACTGGTGTCCTGCATCAGGAGGGAATATTTCCTAGCAATTAAAGAGGTGCAGTGGGATTATGCACCGAGTGGGAAGAACGTAATCCAGAACAAGACGCTAGCAGAAGATGAGTGAGTGTGTCACTTTACTCCTGTATTACAGCGGGGAAAAATATACATTATTGTATAGAACCATTTTTAACATTCATGGTCTACGATGTAATTAGTTATACATTGAAAAAACGAACTGGATGCTCAAAAATAAATAGTTACACAGTAATACTACTGTATAATACTACTGTATAATACTAATAATACTACTGTATAATACTACTGTAAAATACGAATTAGGTTTAAGTTCAAATTGGTTTCAGAACATCTGCCCTTTTTCAGACATCTGAGGACATTTTTGGAGAAGGGTGAGCAAAGGATCGGGCGCGTGTATAAGAAGGCAGTTTACCTACAGTACACAGACGCCACCTACAGGCAGGAGATAGAAAAACCCAAATGGATGGGCTTTCTGGGCCCCCTCATCAACGCAGAAGAGGAGGATGTAGTGGTGGTGCATTTGAAGAACATGGCGTCTCGCCCGTACTCTCTCCATCCCCATGGACTCAGTTATAATAAGTCCAACGAAGGTATGCTACGTATCAGTCACGTCATTGTGTTGTCTGATCAGAGGACAGGTTCCCCTTCCTGAGTCCTGGTTCCTCTTGAGGTTTCTTTGACCAGGATAAATATAAATCTGCTTTGTTACAATGTTGCAAAAAATGCTAAATTAATAATCTTTCCTTTGCTTTGTGTTCAACTGCCTACTGTACATATCTATTAATTCTAAATATATATATATATATATATATATGTATATTTAGGCCAATATACATTTTAGTATTAAATGCAAGATATCATATCTGTGTCCATATTGACATATTTTAAAGAATTTCCAAGATTTGCTGACCATTGCAGGATGTCTCATAAATTCCAGCTGGGTGCTGTAGTGGTGAAGCGTGTGCTGTTTGCGTTCAGGGGCCCTTTACCCAGACAAGTCAGAAGCTACAGACAAGCTCGACGATGCCGTTGCTCCTGGGAAGACGTACACCTACATCTGGCCTCTTACCTCCTCACACGCACCAGGAAAAGACGATGGCAACTGTCTAACACGGGTGTACCACTCACACGTCATGGCTCCCAAAGACATCGCCTCAGGACTCATTGGACCGCTGGTCATCTGTAAAAAAGGTATAGTCAGTATTCGCTTCTGTCAGTATTCTGCCCCTTTCGGAGAACTGAGACTTCTGAAAGAGCTGCTCTGCTCTGCTGCCTTAAACTGAGGACGAGTCACCATGCCACACTGAATCATCGGTTTTGGCTAATACATACAAATGTGTAGAATAAATAATAATAAATAATAATGGTACCGATGTGATGTGTAATTGCTCAGGCAGTCTGGATGTGCACGGAGATAAATCAGGTGACTACCTGTACACTCTCATGTTCAGTGTTTCCGATGAAAACCTCAGTTGGTACTTGGATGACAACATCAAAACGCACTGCACGGCGCCTACCAAGGTGAAGAAGCATGATGAGGACTTTATGGAGAGCAATAAAATGCACTGTAAGCAGAGCACGTCCACAAACCACGAACTATTACACTCACCACTAGTCTGGTATGGCTGCTGATGTTGAGCTGATGTCTGCGCTTTGTGCATCCTTGGCAGCGATTAATGGTTACGTGTTCGGCAACCTTCCGGATCTGAGCATGTGCATGGGCAACAAGATTCACTGGCACCTGTTTGGCATGGGCAACGAGGTGGATATCCACTCCGCGTTCTTCCACGGTCAGATCCTGACGGACAAGAGGCATCGCACAGACACGATCAGTCTGTTCCCAGCTACGTTTGTCAACGTAGAGATGGAGGCAGACAACCCTGGCCAGTGGCTCCTGAGCTGTGTGGTCAACGATCACCTGGAGGGTACGGCTTCTCTCGCACACTAGGCACAACCGAAGCACGATTGATCACTGAAATAGATAAAGCGCTGTTTTGATTTACTGATTCATGTGTTGTAATTGTTGCAAAAAGAGCCATTTGCCCTAAAAGTATAAATTGTACTAAATTTGTTTTTTTCTTCATTGTAGCGGGAATGCAGGCAATTTTTGAGATCAAGAAATGCTTTCCTAATGTTCATAAGGCCAGACCATTTGGTTCAGTGAGAGAGTACTACATTGCAGCGGAGGAGGTTATCTGGGACTACGGGCCCACACAAGTCAACCAGTACACTGGCATCAAACTGCAGGACGACAGGTAAAGCCATGCCTGCCCTCTCCTGACCAACGGCTACCCTGTGCTGAGTCTATTCAATTAACGAACCTTCATCTCCTTTTGACGTGACTTTCTCAGTATGGCGGACACGTTCTTTGAAAATCGTGATAACCGCATTGGAGGGAAATACAAGAAGGCCCAGTATGTGGAATACACAGATGACACGTTCACCAAGCGCAAAGAGAGACTGCCTGAGGAACAGCACCTTGGCATTCTGGGTACGGTAGTCTCTACATGGCAACTGTACTACCAACCCCACTGTGCACTGCAGTCCACATGGTCTGATTTAATACTTAAATCCTTCATGACTTGACAGTGAGATTTCTGGACACAACTTTAACCCAAAACATGGAAACTCTCATGGAACAGGGCACAGTAGATCACGGCAGTGACAGTTCTGTGATAGTTTAGTAGCAGTAGCTCCCAAAGCTCGGCATAACCCACATATGGAGAAAGCACTACAGAGAGTTCTAGTGTGATATCACTAAACATAAGTGTGGGGTTTTACTCGTAGGTCCAGTGATCAGGGCAGAGGAGGAGGACACCATAAAGGTGACGTTCAGGAATAAAGCCAGCAGACCCTACAGTGTCCAGCCACACGGGGTGCAGTACAACATTGAGATGGACGGCACACTATACCACAATGTTCTGGAGGGTAAAGAAGAAAGAAAAGCCAAGATGATCATGTTTGTGCAATTCAGACATACATATGATATAAACAACAACTTCACTGAAGCTTTGGACCATTTTGTTTTCTTGCAGAATCGTACACTGCCAAAAAGCTCAGAGAACTCAATAAAAAACCAAGTAAGTGTTGACTTCTGGTGATATCGGGGATTTCAAAGCAAAAGGACTAGGCTATGCACAAGCCATGAACCTCGGTTCTGCAGAGGAATCCACACCTACACTCCTTTTGAACATAATAATCTTTGAACATACTTATTGACTGCATTTGGAATTTCTATATATGGTGAATAAACTGATCTCAGACCTGTAAATGGAAGATTAAGTGGCAAATCATAATAATTAAAATGCCCAAACTAAGAATATATACATATATAAATGTGTAAAATCAGCATTGCTGCCTTTGTGTTTGTAGGAGTTATTGAACCCCTTCCTGCAGCTCTGGTTCGTCCTGACACCACTTACAAGTATGAGTGGGTGGTGCCCAAGAATGGAGGCCCGAATGAGAAAGACCCCGACTGTCTCACCTACATGTACTACTCTGCTGTAGACCCTGTGCGAGACACCAACTCTGGGCTAGTTGGACCTCTGCTGATATGTAAACCCAAATCCCTCAAGGGCAGCAAACAAGTATGTCCAAAGTACAGAGATCAACATTGAGACACAAATCAACATAATTGCATAATGTGTCTACTCAGTTTTGGACTTTTAACTGTTTTTCACGTTTTGCAGAAAAATGTGGACAAAGAATTCCACATGCTTGCTACAGTTTTTGATGAGAACCAGAGCTGGTATCTGGATGAGAACATTAACAGATTTGCAAAGAAACCAAACTCTGTGAAGAAAGATGATGAAGACTTTCAGCTGTCAAATAAAATGCACTGTTAGTCCTTTCTTCATGTTTTAGATATGTTGCTGTAACTGTATTTGCTTTATACCAAAAATCCCAAACAGTTCTTAACAATATTTTTTTTATCTTTCTTCAGCAATCAATGGATATATGTATGGAAATCTCGAAGGCTTGAAGATGTGTAAAGGAGACAAGGTTTCCTGGCATCTCTCTGGTTTGGGCTCCGAGGGTGACATCCATGGACTTTACTTTGAAGGCAACAGGTTCCTCTACAGAGGAACCCGCAGAGACACCATAAGCGTCTTTCCCCATGTCTCTCACACCGTTGTCATGGAGCCAGACAGCATGGGTACCCAACCCCTTCCATGCAACTGCATTATCTCACAAAACACACACGATCAAGGGACATGCAACACCTGCAGAAGCTGCTGATTATCATCCTAATTAGTTTTGTCCTTTGTAAACCGCAGCTCTTCACTTCTGGAGCACTTAAGTGTCATATATGAGTAAGCACTTAAGTAAGTCTTGTTGTGGGTGGCTACTACAGGCCAGTTTCAGGTCACGTGTAAGACAGCTGACGACAGCCATGCAGCTATGAGGGCAAACTACACCGTGGAGAAGTGCAGCTTCTTCAGTCGGCAGTCGGAGATGATGCTCCATCAGAAGAAGTATTACATTGCAGCTGTGGAAGAGGACTGGGACTACTCCCCTTCTCGCACCTGGGAGGAGCAGATGTTCCACACCCTGAAGGACAGGTGATGCAAGACAGGGACCAAAGAAGCATTTTCAATGTTGGGGTCCTACAATGTTGGGGTCACATTTGGTCCTACAATGTTGGGGTCACATTTGGTCCTACAATGAGCACTTGTTCCAGCACTCTCTCTGAGTCACTAGCTAGCTCGATTATTCAATAAGGTTCACACAGACACCAAGACACTGTAGACAGATAGCATCAGACTTAGTGGATGTGGTTTTGCGAGGTGCAAGGTTTCTTAACTGAGACTGTATGAGACTTTAGGCTGTAGTCAGGTTTGGAGCTGAAGACATGCACAAATCCTAGAAAAGTCTGGAAATAGTTATCCTAACACTAACATGTTAAACATATTAGCTTCAGGAAAGAGAACTTGAATGTAGTGATGATGAGAACACAGTGAGAACCTTTTACTGATTGTCTGCAGCCCTGGTGAAACATTCCTGAAGAAGGGGGGCAAATTTATTGGCTCCAAATACAAGAAGGTTCTGTACAGGGAGTTCACCGATGACACCTTCACCAAGCCAAAGGAAAGGCCTGCAGACATGGAACACCTGGGAATTATGGGTAAATACCAAACAGACCGATGCCTGGGTAATAATGTGGAGAAGAGATTCTCATACATTGTTCTCAATGAATGCCACCATTCAGGACCTATGATCCATGGGTATGTGGGAGAGAAGGTTAAGGTGGTGTTTAAGAACATGGCAAAAAGGCCATTCTCCATCCACGCACACGGAGTGAAGACTGACGTGCCCCTGGTCACTCCCACAGCTCCAGGTATGAGCCGATCATATCTACAGTGATATTACGCCAGGCGGTGTATTGTAGAGTCTATTTTGTAATTTCTCATAATAAAGCAGCTTGTGTTACTTGCTGGCTACTTTACCTGGCTTGATTCATTTAATGTTCCACCATAACGCATGATATCATGATAACATCTAACATTTTCTACAGGACAAACTCAAACATACACCTGGTACATTCCTAAGACAGCTGGACCCACAGAGGAGCAGGAGGAGTGTAACGTTGGAGCGTATTACTCCACGGTGGATGTTAACAAGGTCAGCACCATAGCTTTAGGACGCAGCACCACCCAACTCCATCTATATTCTTCCAAGCCCAGTTACTGCATATAGGACCAGTATTATTTTAGCTCAGGCACTGCTGCCCTGTTTACTAAAATACTTAACGTCCTCCAACATGTGTTGCTGGTTAAGGATTTGTACAGTGGTCTGATCGGTCCACTAGTGATCTGTCGTAAAAGTCTGATGAGGACGCTGGGGCTGAAGAAGGAGATTGAGGAGTTTGCTTTGCTCTTCATGATATTTGATGAGAACCTGTCCTGGTTCCTGGACGACAACATCAAAGCACACGTAAAGAACCCTCCGAGTAATTTAAAGGAAGATGAGGAGTTTATCAAAAGCAACAAAATGCATAGTAAGGCCAAAACGAACATAATTTTTTTAGTTTTTTGTTTTTATATTGTTGCATAATCCATGTGCATATATATTTTACAGGTATAAATGGCTTGCTATACAACAACGTTCAAGGACTGAACATGCAGGTTGGAGACAAGGTGTACTGGTACCTGATGGGGTTGGGGGGAGAGGTAGACCTACACACAGCGCACTTCCACGGCCACAGCTTTGACTACAAGGTAAAGCCCTGCACAGGACAGCCTCCCTGTGGAGAACCATCTGAGATCCTCTCTCCTCATTATCCATGACCCTCATGAGTGGCTATGAAGAAGCAACAATCACACACAGGTATCAAACACTGTCTGGTGTGTAACCGTAGGTGAGCGGCAGCCACCGGGCCGACGTGTTCGACCTGTTCCCCGGAACCTTCCAGACCGTGGTGATGCGTCCACTATACCCAGGATCCTGGCTTCTGCACTGCCATGTGGCTGATCATGTGATGTTTGGCATGGAGACCACATACACAGTAGCAGAGAAAGAGGGTGAGCAGCAACACAGTGGTCACAGACACAGATACACAACACGCCAGGCTACAGCACAGAGGTCACAGATACACCACAACACACCAGGCTACAGCACAGAGGTCACAGATACACCACAACACACCAGGCTACAGCACAGAGGTCACAGATACACCACAACACACCAGGCTACAGCATAGAGGTCACAGATACACCACAACACACCAGGCTACAGCACAGAGGTCACAGATACACCACAACACACCAGGCTACAGCACAGAGGTCACAGATACACCACAACACACCAGGCTACAGCATAGAGGTCACATACACACCACAACACGCCAGGCTACAGCACAGAGGTCACAGATACACCACAACACACCGGTCTACAGCACAGAGGTCACAGATACACCACAACACACCAGGCTACAGCATAGAGGTCACATACACACCACAACACACCAGGCTACAGCACAGAGGTCACAGATACACCACAACACGCCAGGCTACAGCATAGAGGTCACAGATACACCACAACACACCAGGCTACAGCATAGAGGACACAGATACACCACAACACACCAGGCTACAACACAGAGGTCACAGATACACCTCAACACACCAGGCTACAGCACAGAGGTCACAGATACACCACAACACACCAGGCTACAGCACAGAGGTCACAGATACACCACAACACGCCAGGCTACAGCATAGAGGTCACAGATACACCACAACACACCAGGCTACAACACAGAGGTCACAGATACACCACAACACACCAGGCTACAACACAGAGGTCACAGATACACCACAACACACCAGGCTACAGCAAAAGACACTTTAGTCATGTGTACAAACAGAATCCAGGGAACAATATATTAAGACATACATTATAACATACAAAGATTTTAGAAGTTTGTTTACATCCATATACATTAATTTTAATAAGATATTTCTTGATGACAAAGTCTTAAATAATGATAATGCAGCATATATAACAAGGTCTCATCTGCCGAAACAGTGACATGGCATATAATGGTTGAATGATAACATATAACTATATCAGGTGTATAATATATATTTATACTGTGTAAACAGTACAACAAAGTCTTTAATGGTAACAGTTGTAACTGTAATGATAGATTGGAACACAGTGTAACTAAGAATGTCTCATCTGCAGGAAAGAAAGGAATTCTAGGCAAGATTGGGAGAAGATGAAGGGACATTCAACACCCACCACTCAGCCAGAGCCCTGAATAAAGCTCACACTGACTATACAGGAGTAAATGTGTACATACACTGTGCTGAATTCACAAAGACATCTGCAGTCCTGTGTTTTCATTCTAAATAAGAGGAAGATGAGGAGTGTTGATGAGCACAGGACCCCTCCACCCAAACATGAGCATTCCTACATGATGACGAAGCTATTTCTGCAACTCTGTAAACAAAGTGGGTACCTAGACTGTTTAACATAGACAAAGCTCACCGATGATTAAAACATGCCAATACTGTAATAATTTGACACATTTTATGACATTTTTGTGTAATTTAATTAGAAATAACTTCTAAAACATGGAACATATTTAAAACGAACTGATGAGTGGTTAACTGCTCGCCATTATATTGTGTTGTGAGATGACCTAAAACACCATAAAGGCAACACCTGATCCAGCCTAACACACACATCAAAACACACACCTAAATCAAGCACCTGATCCAGCCATGTGGAATTAATTAATATTGTCTGCATGCATTAACTGCCGTACCATCTGAAGTTCAGCAAGTCTTATTTGAGTAGATGTCCGATCAGGCTTTTTTTTTACTCAACCCATTGATATGGCTACACACTTTTGCATAAACTGGTAACAGACCTGTGATCTGATTGGTCAGTGATGATCACATTACTGAAAACCCACTTTATGTGTCAAAGCCGCTGAGCTGGTGATTTAGAATAGACATCCTGTAGTGATTGGGACTGGTGTGTTTTGGTGTCTACACTATTCACCCTCTAGCACTATGTGAGCGTACTGGCCGTGTGATTGGCTGTGTGATTGGCCTTGTGATTGGCCGTGTGATTGGCCGTGTGATTGGCCGTGTGATTGGCCGTGTCTCAGGCAGCACTCCAGAAGATGAGGCAGGAAGAACTGTGAACTTCCATCATCAGGCAGAAGTTCCAGGAACTCTAATGGGCTCAACTCCATGGCAACCACCTTCACAGTCTCTGTAGCAAAAAACAGTGGACAGAGTCATGTTACATGCCCTCAGGATGCTGTGAGGAGAGCACTGACCACTTGGTATTATTTCTGTCTAAAACAAGAAAGGAAATTCCCCTAGCGTGTCTCTACAGTAGCACAACCCCCTGTAAACACCACATAACTAACTGGAAGCAGGCAAAATGAATCACGGCTTATGACCTCAGCTCTGTTCTCTGGGGTACAGCTCATAAAACACACACACACAGAACAACAACAATTACAACAATAAACACGATCACCCAGCTACCTTTGAGAGCAGCCAGTAGAACGCCATTCCCGGAGGAAACCCTTATCCTCTCACAGAGCTCCGGAAACAATTTCTGCCACCACAGAGCCTGCAGAGACAACAGGACAACCACGAAGGCTCCACCATGTATCTCACTACACCAACCTACACCTCTCTCCATCATAAACACTGGCCATATTTTTTAACGTGTGACACTATAGTTATTGTTTGTGGTTTCAGTTCCACGCTGCTCCCGCTGTGGTTTTCAGCTCTCTGTGGAGAAGTTGGAGTCAGGTGTGGGTTAGGTGGGGGATGTGTGTGGTGTGCGCGTGGCTCGGTACCAGTGTGTGGCCGTGCAGCTGGTGGTGTGCGTAGGGGATGACGGCCTCGGGACAGCGATCCAGCAGACGCTGCAGCGAGATGTCGAGCTGGCCCAGCCGGGTGGCACTCAACACGTGCACACTCACACCGCCACCGTCTGTGTCCGGCAGCTGCTTCAGCAGGGGCAGGAGGGGGGGCACATCCAGCGTGGGGCCACACAGGAGGGACTACAGCAGGGAGGACAGTACAAAGCGTGACCTGTGACCTATGACCTGCGTGGAAGTCTGTAGTGTTACAGAACTGTCAAATTATAGATCTGTGACCTGTGAGGGAGTCTGTAATGTTCAGACCTGTGAGGGAGTCTGTGGTGTTACAGACCTGTGACCTGTGAGGGAGTCTGTAGTTTTCAGACCTATGATGTTACAGCTCTGTGATTTTTGAGGGAGTCCTTACCATTCAGACCTGTGACCTGGGAGGGAGTCTGTAATGTTACAGACCTGTGACCTGGGAGGGAGTCTGTAATGTTACAGACCTGGAGCTTGCGCAGGTCTTCCTGGTGATCTTGGGTAGTGCTGGGGTGAGATGGGGTCAGGATGTTCACCCACGGGTACAGCTGCCCATAGTGAGAGCACGAGTTCATCTGGAAATGAAAGGGTTAGAGTTAGGGTTCGGTTTAGGTTTAGGGTTAGAGTTAGGTTTAGTGTTAGAGTTAGCAGCGTGTAGTTCATGTAGTGCCGTGTGTAGCGTGTAGCCCAGCCACTCTCACCAGGTCCTCAGCACTTCTGAGGGCCACAAGGCCAGCACGTTCTCCGCGTGTGACGCGGTCAATGTACACAGAGGTCAGGCGGGACAGGAGCTCCTGGATAATGGTTCCCTGAGACGAGGCCACCAGCAGCGCCTCCCAGAAGTCCACAAGCACTTGTAGACTCTGTCTGTCCATACTGTCCTTACCCAGTTCCTGACACACACACACACACACACACACACACACACACACACACACACACACACACACACACACACACACACACACACACACACACAGATGAGAATGGAAGAAACCAGAAAAACTATGGTCTGAGAAACGTGTTTCTCCATGAGACGCCCCCTGGTGGTACCTGGAAGAACAGGTCAGCCTCCTCCAGTTTAACTTTGCTGTTCTCGTGCAGCGCCACCACTGCGGCCACGAGCAGGCCGTCCTGTGTGTGATGCAGGTGCCGAGCGAACACGGTGGGCGTCACGGCAACACCTCTGCCCTGCAACAGCAGCCTGGGCTCCTCCACAAAGCCGAAGACCTGCAGCATCTGTCAAAGCAGCGAGTGAAGATGTTGTGACCTGCCTTCCCCGCTTCAACAAACCACACGGATGTTCTGACCCGCTCCAACAAACTACTGAACACACAGGTGGACAAAGGGATGTCTGAAGACCCAGCAGACCCACGACTGGCTGCCGGCTGCCCGCTGCCCTCACCTCGGTGTGGCGGTCCATCTGCTGGTGGTACTGCTGCAGCTGTCCCAGACGCAGGGCCTGGGCAGCCTTGCAGAGTGTGAGGGTGACGGAGGACACCCCCGACACCTCCAGCCGCGACAGGTGCTCCAGCACGCACGTGGGGTCGGCCTTCGCCATGAACCGGCTGTTCACTACATGTGGGAGCTGCTCAGGCTCTGACTGACTGAAAATATCCAGCATCGTGTTAGCCGTCTCCTGCACGGGGGCACACACATCCAGCGCCGTGTTAACGTCACCCGCTAACACTGATTTTTAACATTTGTGATTTGATTTACCTCATCGGTCATTGTTACATATCATCCTGATTCATCTTAATTTATTGAAGAAAAAAAATTGTATTTTTGCACCCCTACGAATGAATGTTACCACTGGCCAAACTCATGCTTGGATCTGTGCAAGCGTACGCGAGCCCTTCTGGGGGATTTTAGAGGATCTGGCGCTCACTTCACTCAGCTCTTCCATGGTTTCCTCATAGAGAGAGTGCTTGAGGAAGAACAGGAAGCCTTTCCCATAGTCGGCCACCTCTGCACTGCGGCCGGTGGGGGTCACGATCCTCTGGATGACCTCAGTCACAGACAGGCCAGACATCTTGTAGTAGGGCAGGGCCAGGTGACAATCCTGCCTGTCAACCCTAGGAAGAAAAGGCAGTGTTGCCCCCAGAATTAATGTCTTTTGTCAGCAAAACCTTACAAAATGTATTCAGAAAAAGGACCCTGACATAAATAAAACGTATCTATATGTCATGAACATGTAACGCTTTAATGTGATCATAAGGCTACAGAACACTTTCAAATGCCATTAACGACTGTTATAAGCCCTTTATAGCTGACACGAAATGTTAAAGCCACATTTTATCTGATATAAAGACGGCTTTAGTAAATTTTCATGACAAATTTCATAACATTTTTCATAGGAATATGGTTATGTTATATGCTATTGCGACACCTTATTGCGAGACCAGCTTGGCCTATTAAATACATCTTAATATTAGCTCGGTCTACTATAACACCTATCTATTGTAATACTTATCTATTATAACTCCTATCTATTGTAACTCCTATCTATTGTAACACCTATCTTTTGTAACACTAATTAACTGTAAGACGTTAGCTCGGCTGTGGTGGGACGTGGACGTGCCTGCTGAAGCAGTCAGCCAGCTGAGCGCAGCTCTCTCTGAATGCCTGCTGGAGCAGGTCTCGGTCTGGGGCCTCACGCCCCGTTAGGCCCAGCAGGGCACTCCGTACCAGCAGGTGGGCCTCACTCAGCAGGTGCAGACAGTTCTGGGACAGCGGGCTGGTCTTCTCATACCGCCTACTGTACTCCACCTGCACAGACCACGGGGGGAAGGGGAAAGTGGAGCAGGTGGGGTTATGGGAGTTCAGACTAGTCGCTTGTAATGTGAGCTGGACGTTATACTGGCTGCAAAATGTTTAAGTCTAAATAATATTGACATTTGAGTATTGAGATAGATGTTACTGTACCATCTCTCTGTAGAGCTGCAGTGTGGACACAGTGCTGATCACATACAGGTTCCATCCATGACCACTGTCACTGACACCCTTGGTCCTGGACATCTTCTTAGATCTTATTAAAAAAACAAAAGCAGAAGCTCCATAAGGAGTTATGCCTCTTTCCTTCAGCCGTAGGGGTGATTTCCTGGACCTCCAGCTTTGTGGGAAGAAGATTTGGCACCCTAGACATTCTTTGCTCTGCCAAACTCCCCTGGAGTTCCACTGGGATTTCACTGAGCCCAGTGACCCTCCAGGCTCTTGGTACTCATCATGCCCACCAGTGTGAACTCTGGTTAGACACAGCAGTTGGGTCGAGGGGTAAGAACTGCCACATGGGCAAGTGTGAAACGATGACTCCTAGGAGATGTGGAAAGATTAGTGGATCACGAGGAGTCCAAGTCAGTGTACATCAGACTAGGAACCAGGAAGTTTGAACCTCCAGGACCCACCCCTGCTTCATCTCAGCCCTGCCAAGCGCACTTGGGTCTCATGGAGTTTGATACACTCCTTTTATGAAGTGCAATCTGCTTGCAAGGTGAAGAGGATTTACTCAAAGGAGCAAGACTCCTGAAATATGTGGGATCTTCAGTGGCTGCTAAATGACCAATAGGACCATCAAACTCTCCACGATGACCCACGAGAGCTTAATCAACTGCCCGGTTTGGGTCTGGGCAGCTGGATCTGTGGATCTATAAGCCATTTCCACAAACTGATTAGATTAGCCCAGTCCTGGTGCAGTTGTTGCAAGCACCTGACGGTCCTGGTGCAGTTGTTAGCTTCTGCACCCAAAACAAATTCACTGAATGAAAATACCATCCATTTACAGGTCGGCTGGATGTTAGATTGTGAGTCCACACACAAGCACGGGTATGTTAGCAACATTTTAGAGGATGTTTATAGGACTGGACTCATGTTAGATGGTATACACACAGCCAACTTACAGGAAGGATCTGGATAGGAAGCTCTCCAGAGCAGGGTTGGATGATGAATCTACACCTACCGCTAGGAGAATCCCTGTGAGGGCAGAGGGCCCTTTTGAATCGCTACAATACAGAGCAATTGCTGAGGATCAAAATACAAGCATAACACAATCATACATTCACGTTCACAGTCATAGACACAACACACTCAAATGAATTATGATCAGCAATAATAACACTAATTGTGAAGATAATCTATGTTATGTTAGCAAACTAGCTATGTTGAGAACCTTATGAAGAAAAATTATAATCTACAAATTAACTACTCATATGCACTCATGGGGTTAATACTGACAGCAATCTGACAGATTAGCAGTGCACCTGGCCCGACTGAACCACTATTTCAGATGCACCACTACTTTTAGAAATTAGTTTTCAGCTCGCACACTTGCCCTCATACTCTGCCTTCCCTGCATCTTCTGATGACCTGTTTGGACAATAATTACCAAAATATGGAGTCCATTTTAGACAGGAACGTCCGCAATGTCTGATCCAACTGCTTACAAATCATTCATCATAATTGCATTCTGTTTGTGCAAAAATAAACCAAATAAACAAGAGTTGCAGCCTAACCCTGTAAAACCAGTTTATGACACACGGTCGGCTAAACGTGGTGTGCTGTCGGTAAGGCCTGCTGCGAGTCAGCTCGTCTCAGGCGTTGTCCTGCTGTGAGTCAGCTCGTCTCAGGCGTTGTCCTGCTGGGACTTACGTCGTTCTCGCTGCTCCTTGCGTCTCCTCTCTGCCCTCCACGTCGGCGGCTGTGATCAACACGATGTACTTCCCGCTGTGACACAGTGACTTCAGACCAATGAAGAGCTGAATACGCAGCGCACACACTTCCATGGTGACGGGGGGACACGCCTGAGGAACGGGGCAGACCGAGCGTCACACGCAGCCCCGCCGAGGTGGCCCAGGCTAGGGTTAGGGTCACGCTACTCAACACACGCACAAAGGCTTAGGTGGTCTGCACAAAATGACGGGCAGGTGGTCTGTACTCTAACCCTTTACCTTCATGGTGGTGTCGATGTAGGGGTCCTCCGCCCGAGCTGCCACCGAACAGCAGCGCACAGAGAAGCACTGCAGAGCATTCCTGAGAGAAAACAGAGAGTTCAGACTCCCACAGCCTTCCTAACCAAACTACGGACTCGCAGACGGGAAACAAGAGGATTTAGGTACACAGTAAGCAGTACAACGTACAACAAATCTGGTGCAAGTTCACAGCAAATCACCAACCACAACATAAAGTGACACTTTTGCTGTTCTGCTCACGTCCCGGAGAGCCGTCGTACCTGGTGATGACATACAAGAACTGATCGCACAGAGCAGCTTGATGGGCCTTCTCTGGGTACTGGTACGTGGAGATTAGCTCCACGGGGTTCTTCAGGCTGTACAGGTAACCAGCACTGGGCATGGAGAAGAAGCAGAAGACACACAGAGGCTCTCTCACGCCTGGATCACTGTCTCCATAACAACCACCTGCGCAAAGGCAGAAAACAAGACAATGGTGAATGCAGAAGTGATGCTGGATGGGGGGTGGACGAGTGGGCGGAGCGTGGTGGGCGGAGCAATGTGGGCGAAGTATGGTGGGCGGAGCATGGTACTTGCCAGAAAATACAGGAAGGAGCTGCAACGAATGTAAGCATGTTTCCTCCACACTGCAGCCCTGGAAAAAGTCTGGAGCAAACCTCCTACAGACAGGGCCAAAAAAATATTGGACATACTAAAAACACATATTGTTCTATATAAATACAGTACACTGATACAGTTCACATGGTGTGTAGTGTACCTGTATAGTACAGTCTCAGTGCTGGGGTGTGTGGTGTACCTGTATAGTACAGTCTCAGTGCTGGGGTGTGTGGTGTACCTGTGTAGTACAGTGTAAGTGCTGGGGTGTGTAGTGTACCTGTATAGTACTGTCTCAGTGCTGAGGTGTGTACTGTACCTGTAAAGTACAGTCTCAGTGCTGGGGTGTGTAGTGTACCTGTATAGTACAGTCTCAGTGCTGGGGTGTGTGGTGTACCTGTGTAGTACAGTCTCAGTGCTGGGGCGTGTAGTGTACCTGTATAGTACAGTCTCAGTGCTGGGGTGTGTGGTGTACCTGTATAGTACAGTCTCAGTGCTGGGGTGTGTAGTGTACCTGTATAGTACAGTCTCAGTTCTGGGGTGTGTGGTGTACCTGTATAGTACAGTCTCAGTGCTGGGGTGTGTGATGTACCTGTATAGTACAGTGTAAGTGCTGGGGTGTGTAGTGTACCTGTAAAGTACAGTCTCAGTGCTGGGGTGTGTAGTGTACCTGTATAGTACAGTCTCAGTGCTGGGGTGTGTGGTGTACCTGTATAGTACAGTGTAAGTGCTGGAGTGTGTAGTGTACCTGTATAGTACAGTCTCAGTGCTGGGGTGTGTAGTGTACCTGTATAGTACAGTCTCAGTGCTGGGGTGTGTGGTGTACCTGTATAGTACAGTCTCAGTGCTGGGGTGTGTAGTGTACCTGTATAGTACAGTCTCAGTTCTGGGGTGTGTGGTGTACCTGTATAGTACAGTCTCAGTGCTGGGGTGTGTAGTGTACCTGTATAGTACACTCTCAGTTCTGGGGTGTGTGGTGTACCTGTATAGTACAGTCTCAGTGCTGGGGTGTGTGATGTACCTGTATAGTACAGTGTAAGTGCTGGGGTGTGTAGTGTACCTGTAAAGTACAGTCTCAGTGCTGGGGTGTGTAGTGTACCTGTATAGTACAGTCTCAGTGCTGGGGTGTGTGGTGTACCTGTATAGTACAGTGTAAGTGCTGGAGTGTGTAGTGTACCTGTATAGTACAGTCTCAGTGCTGGGGTGTGTAGTGTACCTGTATAGTACAGTCTCAGTGCTGGGGTGTGTGGTGTACCTGTATAGTACAGTCTCAGTGCTGGGGTGTGTAGTGTACCTGTATAGTACAGTCTCAGTTCTGGGGTGTGTGGTGTACCTGTATAGTACAGTCTCAGTGCTGGGGTGTGTAGTGTACCTGTATAGTACAGTCTCAGTTCTGGGGTGTGTGGTGTACCTGTATAGTACAGTCTCAGTGCTGGGGTGTGTAGTGTACCTGTATAGTACAGTCTCAGTTCTGGGGTGTGTGATGTACCTGTATAGGACAGTGTAAGTGCTGGGGTGTGTAGTGTACCTGTATAGTACAGTCTCAGTGCTGAGGTGTGTACTGTACCTGTAAAGTACAGTCTCAGTGCTGGGGTGTGTAGTGTACCTGTATAGTACAGTCTCAGTGCTGGGATGTGTAGTGTACCTGTATAGTACAGTCTCAGTGCTGGGATGTGTAGTGTACCTGTATAGTACAGTCTCGGTGCTGGGATGTGTAGTGTACCTGTATAGTACAGTCTCGGTGCTGGGATGTGTAGTGTACCTGTATAGTACAGTCTCAGTGCTGGGATGTGTAGTGTACCTGTATAGTACAGTCTCAGTGCTGGGGTGTGTAGTGTACCTGTATAGTACAGTCTCGGTGCTGGGATGTGTACTGTACCTGTAAAGTACATAAGTAAGTGTCATGCCTCTGCCTGCCTCTGACTCCACCCACTCTAAAGACACAGAGATGCCACAGTCTTTTGCATCATCTCCCAGTAGCTCCAGATGCTTTGGGAACACAAAGAAGTCTTCGGCCTCTTGAGGATTTTCAAGCTCTTTTTTCACATCTGGAAAACATAGTGACACAGATACAAGGACATGTAATCATCAAGCATTAATTTCCACACTAATCTACACTAACATCATCGTTGTGGTTGCACAAAGACCAGCATACTTGTATCCTACCAGCATCAGTGAGGCCAGCTCGGGCTGCTCCAGGGCTGCTGGGTATCTGTGTTTGATCTTCTGGAGATGGACACGTCTTCTCCATGTGCTCCAGCTTCACCACCACCACCTCCAGCTCTGTCTGCAAGGCCACGTATCCGGCACAGAAGGCCACGTGTGACACGTTCCAGCTGGGAACGTGGAGGATGACGAGCATTTCGAAGTCCAGCACAGCCAGCCGCGTGCTCAGCTCCTGCCTCTTCAGGCTGAACACCGCCGAGCTCCTGGAGCAGCCGACCAGCAGGTCTCCCGTCAGGGCGCAGCACGCCATGCACTGAGGGGGCTCGGACAGTGGCATCTCGATGATCTCCATCTGCTCCTTTGGAGCTCCACGCAGCGACGAGCCGCGCAGGAAGTGTCCGAGGAGACGCACGCCGATGCGGGTCTTCTCAGAAGCCTGATAGCGCCAGTTGGTGTAGGCCCGGAGGTAGGTGGCGCTGTTTCTCTCCTCAATAGTAACTAGATAGTCCCCTGGCAGGAGAAAAAAAAAACACATCACAGCTAGTCATAACAAATGAAAGGTGTAGCAAGACTGTTTGAACTGGCTGAATGTATGAGGGGCAGGACCTCTGTTTGGGCAACAGTTGTGGCACAAAAAAATATTTTTTTTGTAAATACTATTTTTAAAAACAAAAGTTAGTTCTCACCTATTTGACTGTACAGAATACTACGGACTGCACCCATAGTAGAAAAACGACAGATGAGAGGGCAGCCATCGTCCTGCATCTGGTACGCCTCGATCTTGCATCCTCCGCCCGACACCACGAACACGGCACCTCCTCCACAACACACCACACCGGGCTCTTGGGCCGTGGGCACTATGTTCTGGGAAGCGAAGGGGTGGCAGTTGTACACATGAACCATGTTTGAGGGTGGAGGCGGACTTCACTACCGCACACACCGACGTCCGCGGGGCATAACGTTACATGTTTAACCTTTCAGTTAGACGCTTAATAAACATCACATGCTTTGCCGTCTTGTGATGATCAGGCAAAAAAAATTTTGCATAGCTGTAGAGCTTCACGGCGCCGCCTTTGCGTTAATGCAAACGTAACTTTTTTTATTAAACGCTTTAATGAGAAATAACACTAACGCGGTTTAGGTTAGAGATGAAAATTGAAAGCAAATAGTTGCGTCGCTGGATGTCAAACTTCCTGTAGATGGGACGTTTCGGGGCGTGGCTCCCAGAGACAGTTCTCTGATTGGTTGGTTCCCCTGTCAATTAAACTAACTTTATTTTATTTAATTACTCGTACTAACTACATTACACACAAAAAAGAAACAAACGTACATCCCCAGTGTGCTCGGCTCTTAGTGATTGCTGTTGCTCACATTTAGAGCTCAAAGTATTATTATTTTTATTAAAGCGACACCAACGCTACTGTTCACCGAGTCCCGCCCTCGCTCAGTGTTGCCAGATTGGGCAGTTAGTCGCCAAATGGGCGTCATTTTCTTTAGCCGGGGAATGTGATTTGGCGGATGGACATTTGGGCTGATTTGTCCTAATTGTTGGGCGTTTTTACATGTAAAATCATTATTATTAATGAATCATCTTAAATAACGAATAAACATACCTTCGCCCCACACTGAGTTGTCAAAACTTCCATTGTTAATCCTGTTTATTCAGTGATGAGTGACGATTTCACACGCTCCAGTTATCCATCATGCTAATCATTTAGCCTCCCGTTTGGCTCTCATAAACCCCAATGAACATACCAAGCAAGCTACTGAAAAGAATCTGGAAAAGTATCTCTGATCATGAAGCCATAACTCTGCTATCAGAGGATGCAAACTATCACAAACCTTTTTGACCTTTACCAGGATGTGAATGGAGCACTGTGTAGTGAGCAGCGTGTAGTGAGTTCTGTGTAGTGAGCTATGTGTTGAAAGGAGTCTGTAGTGAGCACTGCGTAGTGGGCATTGTGTAGTGAGCTATGTGTTGTGAGGAGTGTGTAAGAGTACTGTGAGGTGAGTACTGTGTATTGAGCTCTGTGTTGTGAGCAGTGTGTAGTGAGCAGTGTGTAGTGAGCTCTGTGGAGGGAGCTCTGTGTAGTGAGCAATGTGTAGTGAGCTTTGTGGAGTGAGCTCTGTGTAGTGACCTCTGTGAAGTGAGCAGTGTGTAGTGGGTACTGTGAGGTGAATACTGTAAATTGAGCTCTGTGTAGTGAGTTCTGTCTTGTGAACAGTGTGTAGTGAGCTCTGCATTGTGAGCACTGTGTAGTGAGCTCTGTGGAGTGAGCTCTAGAGTGAGCTATATGTTTTGAGCAGTGTGTGTAGTGAGTACTGTGAGGTGAGCACTGTAGTGAGCACTGTGTAGTGAATGCTGTGTAGTGAGTTCCCCTATGTAGTCAGCACTGTGTAGTGAGTACTGTAGCGAATGCTGTGCAGCACTGTGCAGACTTTTCCTGTGCACAAGATGGAAAGGAAAAATTATAGTGTCCATGACAACCAGTGTTGCTACAGATGTAGTTTCAGCACATCAGTGAATGTTATATATGTTGATAACATATATATGTTATATATGTAATATAAAGTAATGTATTGCAGGTTGTGAAGGTAGTGCAGTTTGGTGGGTTCTGAACAGTTGGCTGCAAACCACTTAAGAAATCTGATTATTTTTTTGCTTATTATCTATTTTGCACTTTAATTATGTGTAGTGTTTGATATGAGCTAGCTACATTAGAAACACAATTTCTTGAATTCTTAATGTGTTTGCTCTAAATGTTTTATTTAATTGTTTGAATATTTTACTGTTTTACTTATACACACAGTATATCACGGTGACAGCTCTGGACCCCTCCTTGTGGGCGTGTCGGTACGTTGTCTGCGTCTAGTTATGTCCATGTTTGTAGTTCCGTGGGTGTGGGTTGTTTGTGAGCGTGTTCGTGGGCTCTGGTCTCGACTATGCCTTGTCACGTGATCACGAGGTGTAGGGTTCTACACCTATTTAATGTGCGTTCGCGCAATGTCTCGTGCTCGTCTTTGTCTAAAGCTCGTGCCTTGTGAGTGTTCTGTGTAAGAGTGCTTGCGCTATCCGAGCTGCACTTTATTCGTTGTGCACCTATAAACGTTGTATGTCTGAAGTTACCCGCTCGTCGTGCCTGCCTCCTCCTACCGTAACACAATAGGAATAATGTCATGTTAGCAACGAGGAATTTCATACAATTTACCGGATTTAATAAAACAGGGATTAAACAATACAGTGATTAAACAATGCAATATGATACAATATGAATATTTTAATACACAATTAAAATATTGTATTTAGGCGACATGCCATATATATTGGATGATTATCTGCAAATAAAAGTTTTAAATCTTATTATTATTATTATTATTATTATTATTATTATTATTATTATTATTATTATTATTATTATTATTAATTATTAATTATTTCTATGACACTTGTTTTTGGGCCTGTACATTTTGCTCACTGATCTAATTTTCTTATTCCCACAGAATGACTTCTGCTCCCAGGGCAGTTATAGGTGGATGGTTGGGCTCTGGAGAAGAATTGATTGTTTTTAGGGGACAGAACACGAACTGTCCCACGGATGTTTGCACCATCAAGCATCATAGCTCGTACACTGGCCTGGCCATGGTGCTCCTGCGTGTCTTGTTCAGGCTGCAATGCATGATAACACACCATTCATATAACACAGCCCTGAGAGTACTTGGCTCATAAAGATTTTATAGTAGAATAATACACTACTAACACATAAAGAAAACATACCAGTTTAAAGAATGAACAGGTGACGTCTATGTAAGTTTTTGGAATATGCATATTTTCAACATGTGATCCAGTGCAGCTGCCCTTTGTCTTAAGAAAATATGTTTAGTAAACAATGTGCTTAATAGTTTCTCATTTTATTCTGTTATTTATATAGTTTGCCTTTTACTTACAGATGTTTCATTCTGTGGCAGGCATTCATTTGCACCAGATGTGTTGTTAACACAGTCTGCCCTCTGTATGGTGAAGTCCACAAAGTATGCTGGACCAACAACCCACTGTCAAATTGAATAGTCATAGGATGTAACTGGAAACGATTCCAATTTTAAATGGTTACATTTAACAGAAAGTGATTTTATCAGACCTGCATCTTAGCTCCTGTTATGTTGAGGAGAATAGAGTAATTGGATGGGTTTTCAGTGTTGAATTTTTTAAGTGAAGCCTGTACAGCTTTTGCTGCGTTGGTGTTGTTTAGGTCCACTGCTACAGGGCAGTCTGGGCATGAGTCCAGTATATCTCTAGGTAACGCTGGAATAAAGAAAGATTTTTTAAATCAGCATATGTTACATTTTGATCTTGACTTCAAATGGCTATTCAGTGAATTTTGCCTCATTACAGAACCACAACTCACCTTGTTGGATGGTGCAACTGTACTTCTGAATATTGCTGGTGTTGTTCTGAATGGAAACAAATATTTCACATTTTCCAAAGACCTAGAAGAAAGAGAGACGTCGACACATCAGCATTATAGCAGAACTCTGTTGACAACTCGTGTTTACCTACATGTGTGTGTGTGTGTATTTTTTTTACAAGGCGAACTTACAGGAACATATCCAAAGCCCTTTACTTCACATGACTTCCATTTCCTCCTGCTGATCACATGACACTTTGTCTCCAGAACATCTACGGTCAAATGTAAAAGGTCCCCACCTCCCTCCTATGGAGACATAAACAGCTGAGCAAGTCTGCTGACTCCAAATTAAACACTGGTGTCAGATTCCTTCGAATATTTCATTTCAGTATCAGGTTTTGATCGCTTCACTGCAAGCACACAAGCCCAGAGGGAACTTTATCAACATTATCTCACTTTTGCCACTTTCGTGACATCATACAGCCTGTTCAGTGAGAAGATGTAGCCGTCTTTCCTGTGAAGATTGAGCTGGTCCAGTGAGTCCTCTGCCACCTTCAACACTGTGGGATCCAGGCAGCCTATTTGCACAGGAGACGTAGTGACATGCTGAGAGAAAAGAAATATGAGTGACAGTAAGATGATCTCCGGCATTTTCACAAAGCAATCTGTGTAAGTGAGCATTCAGGGATGACTCCACTCTGACCTTAAGCAGCGTGTTCTTATACCCACACAGTGTTTGGAAAAATGACGTAGCATAAATTTCACGTGTCGCAATTCACTGTTTCATAGGAGAGACTTAGCTCAACTTTACTTCACACTTTTAGTTTAAGAAAGACTTTGAAAGCAACATCAGTTACATCAGAGGCTCTGCCTTCTCTTGATAATGTCTGCTTGCTCTTCACATACGAAGTAACAATATTTATTTTGATTGTTTGACTGCAAACACACCAGACCTGAGGAACATTTATTAGCACTTCATGTGGCATCATACAGTGTGTTGAGTGAGATGTAACTTTCTTCTTGTGGAGACTGAGGGGTCTTCAGCACAACGGTGTCCATGCACAACATAACCACTACTGCGACACCCTGACGTTATGAAAGTATAACACAATCTGCATCATTTTCACAAATATTTCTGGCAGTTGCGGAGAAGATGCAGATTTGATTGTTAGACAGTAAACTTTAAACACTGAACTTTGCCCCACTGATAAACAGCAGCAAATGCTTATGCTTATGCAACAGTAGTTAACAGTGATTCTGCAGAGATCAGCACTTGTTTGAGTAGCCAATCATTTAATGACAACCACAGTTTTGTGTAAACTTGACACTCGTTTTTGAAGTAATAAATAATAAACAAATTATGAATAATTATAGTAGTAGTATAGTCTTATAGTCTAATAATACAATTCTTTGTTGACTTGTGGAATCTGGAAATATGTTTTTCTACAGACTTGTTTGCTTTCAAAGGATTGTTTGAATTGTATTGTTTGTATTCCACTTCCCAATCATATTCCTCCACACAGCATGAGAATAATATCATTCTAATTGAATGGCATAATCACTACAACACATTATGAAATTACATGAAATTACACCAGTTACCATGGAGAGGTAGTGTAGGCTAAAACATTAACTAAAACTCATCTAGAAGTATTGGTACTTCAAGGAAATAAACACCAAACAGTAGCTTGAGGAGTAAGTACTAAATACCTAAATACTTGAGCAGTGAACAAGTCGAGGCTGTGTGACTCTGGGGATCTGTGAGGAGATAACAGTAAGTGTGTGATTCAGATCTGTACATGCTCAGTGCTCAGAGCAATCCACAGAAATGCAATAGCGCCATCTCTTGACTTGCTTTAACATCACATTAAACAAAATGTATTACAAAATGTATTAGAATAGTTCTAATATTAACATCAAATATGGTGAGTGACTCTTTTTATTTTAGGTCGTAATAGAGACAGTTCACCATCCCCTACACTGTCCCTTGCTTTGAGAGACATCTCCAGACTAGGTACTAGGCTCATACAAGGCTAATAAATATTTTACATCCTGTACGGTCTCTGGTCTTACATAAGGAAGTCCTGCGCCCGATATGTGTAGTGTCTAGCCTGTGTTTGTCCGATTCAGTGCAAATCATCTCTGTTAAGTTTCTGTCACTATTCATGTCTATGTGGGTGGGTGTTTAAAGTTATAAGTGTTGTTTAAAGTGTTGTTTAGCAAATCCAAAGTTGGGAAGTTGCAGGCTTCAGAGAATGGTGTTGGGTGAGGCCTGTTCACTTCTGGTCTCCAAGACTGGTGATGAAGTCTGTTCAAGATGTCCGTCTTCTTCTGCTATTTCCAGAACTCCCATGAGAGCTTATGGATCATCTGGTATTGATGTCTGTCTGGACTGTCCTGACAATAGTATAGATTCCTTCTGCATCCTCTATGGTTCTGTTGCTTGTGTTACAAGACAGTATTCAGGTGTGGTTGTTCTGAGGCGACCACATGGTTTCACCTGTCTGTTTCACCTGTTCTTTTTCAGTACCAGTATTCATCCTCTTCTAATTAATTGATGATACTGGACTGCATTTAACATTTCAGTTGGAAAATACGGAGCCCACGACAATCGCAGGGGTGCACAGAGGTGCACAGAGCACCCATTTTACTCACCGCTATCTGAACATCAAGGCATTTTAGAGCATACATTTATTTACTGTTTAGAACATACTAGTTGTCAGTACTTTAGCATTCTGCAATATTAAATTGCTCCCCCATCAAAAGCCTGATAAACTTTATTGTTATTAAGTGAAGGGAGTGATGGGAGTGATGGGAGTGAAGGGAGTGATGGGAGTGATGGGAGTGAAGGGAGTGAAGGGAGTGAAGGGAGTGATGTGAGTGATGGGAGTGAAGGGAGTGATGTGAGTGATGGGAGTGATGGGAGTGATGGGAGTGAAGGGAGTGAAGGGAGTGATGGGAGTGATGGGAGTGATGGGAGTGAAGGGAGTGAAGGGAGTGATGTGAGTGATGGGAGTGAAGGGAGTGAAGGGAGTGAAGGGAGTGATGTGAGTGATGGGAGTGATGGGAGTGATGGGAGTGAAGGGAGTGAAGGGAGTGATGGGAGTGATGGGAGTGATGGGAGTGAAGGGAGTGATGGGAGTGATGGGAGTGATGGGAGTGAAGGGAGTGAAGGGAGTGATGTGAGTGATGGGAGTGATGGGAGTGATGGGAGTGATGGGAGTGAAGGGAGTGATGGGAGTGATGGGAGTGAAGGGAGTGATGGGAGTGATGGGAGTGAAGGGAATGGAAGGAATGTGCAGACAGGATGTTTGTATTGCCACTACTGTTTGATAATATTTAGGTACATGGAAATGTGTATGAATAAAATTAATTGCTGCTCACTACTTACTGTTATTAGCTTCTATGTTGTATTAGTTTGGATATCTTATCTGTTTATTTTGCTGTTGCTTGCTGGGATGTAAGAATGAAACCCAGAAAACTGAAAATGTTGCTACTGTAAATTAAGGGATATTCATGATAAAAGTATGATGCAGTATTTATTTATAGTGCTTCTCGACCGTGAAAGCACGTGATATGTGAGAACACGTGACATGTGAGAACACGTGACGTGTTGCTTCACAGTCTCAGTGCTCTGAGTCCTAGAGAATGTCTCTTTATTCCAGGGCAGTTTTTAGCAGCTGCTGGAGCTCTGGGAGGCAACGGGACGGGTGGAGGTGGGGCCACCAGCACTGATCCAGAGGCCGTGTGGGCGGGTGGAGGTCTTTCAGTCGGTGTCTGGCTGATAGCATCATGGCGTTCCTCAGGTGTAGTAGTCAGCTGCAGTTCACCAACACCACAGTTACTCCATCACATTCCACCCCAAACTACTTCAAACGTCCATAACCCATATGAGAGGGGAACTTACTGGTTGTTTATAGATTGAACAGTTGACTTCTATAGGAATTTTGGTCTCAGGGTTGTTGTCATTGGTAATGTGGGATCCAGTACAAAAACCCTTTGCCTGAAAGAGATGACAGACACGTCCAGATGTGATGTTTTCTGTGGAGTGTGTAAGTATGGTAAGAGAATTAATTGCAGGCATTTATGTATAGATAATTTTGTTATACATAATACCCACAGACTCGTCGTCCTTCGGGTGACACTGGGTGAAGTCAACATTAGCCGAGGCTTTAACACAGTCTGTCTCCTGTATGGTGAACTCCACAAAGTAGGCTGGACCCACCACCCACTGTGGTGATGATAAAGTGAACATGTGAGTGAATGCCCATGTGAAGTGTAAAGATGCTGGAAGGCTGGGGTGGAGGGCGGGGCTAGAGGGCGTGGCTGAAGCCTACCTGCATACTCGCAGCAGTTATGCTCAGGAGAGTAAAGTAGTTGGGCATGTTTGACTCTTTATTGAATTTTTGTAGAGAAAGATTTGCTGTTTCTGCTACAATTGGCTCATTCTGACTCTCTGCTGTTGGGCAGTCTGGACAACTTTCAACTATGGCAACGGCAGGGACTGAAAGAGAGAATTCCATTTGTTAGTTTAACAAAAAAAACAAACTGCATTTATTAATTAGTGTTATTCACACTACACAACTACAGTTACAGTGTCACGCTCTAACCACAACTACACAACTACAGTTATGGTGACACTGTGACCACAACTACAGTGTTACACTCTAACCACAGCTACACAACTACAGTTAGTGTCATGCTCTAACCACAGTTACACAAATACAGTTCGTGTCACGCTCTAACCAAAGATACACAGGTACAGTTCTAACCACAGCTGCACAACTACAGTTATAGTGTTGCTCTTCACCTTGCTGGATGACACAGTTGAAGTTACGGAGAGTAACATTGGGCTGAATGGTGATGAGTGCCTCACATGTTCCAAAGACCTGATTTAGACAGGACATTTAGACAGGAAGTTTAGACAGGACATTTAGACAGGAGATGGTCATGAAGATGGCCAGTTATTTTATGATTTTCATTTACTTTCCAATTTGTTAAAGTGACCATCCTCCTAAGATGGTTTTTCCTGTGATATAGTATAGATAATTATATTAGCTCTGGTGGTAAACATTGCTGTGTGAGAACTTACAGGAACATCTCCAACACCCTTTACTTCACACGACTTCCATTTCCTTCTGCTGATCACATGACACTTTGTCTCCAAAACATCTATCGTTAGGTAGAGGTTATCAGCTCCATCCTATAGACAGAACCGTTTAGTCTGCACCCATGGCGTACCACGTCACATATCATAAAATACATTAACTACATTAGGGACCCTTCACATTAATACTTTTTGTGGACATTGATTTTTTTTACTAATAAAAGATTTCTGCTCAGACCTCATCACAATCTCACCAAACTCACCTTGTCCTCTTGCATGACGTCGTAGACTCTGTTCAGGGAGAAGATGTAGCCCTGAAGGCGGAGTGCGTTGATCTGGTCCAACACCACTTCAGCTGCCTGCACGACAGACGGCGCCAGGCAACCCGCCGTGTCCGGGGTCGCGCCGCCCCGCACACACAAACACAGCAGCACCACAACCAAGAACCACACCATTTTCCCCAGGAAATCTCCTCCTGACAGATCCAAGCACACGAGAGGGTGCAGATCCCTGGACACTTTCTCAGTCACACAGCAAACCGTGAACTTTCCCCTGCACCCATCAGCAAACAGTGGTCTTATCTGTTGTTAACCTCTACACTCATTAGCATTTTCAGATGGCCCCTCACCACAGTAACAGGCACAATGCAGCCTCTGTCTCTGTTCAGCCTCCCCTGGCTGCCCGCTTCAGTTCTCTCTTGTGGTTCCCCACCATCTTCACTGAGCCTGTTCTGCATGTGTGAGCGCATCCTCTGGAATTAGGCAGCACTGCATCGTGGGAACAGTTGGCCCTCTATAGGAGTGTCCGAGTGTGAGGTGAATTAGAAATGTTGGAGGAGACAGCCTGGTGCAACGACTTGTTTGTACTGCACAGACAAATGTTTTAAAAAAATTTAAATGAACATTACCGAACAAAAACAGTCCAAAGACAAATGGGCAAAGGTGACAGACAAAAGCACCTTAACACGTCTCGTAAACACCTCCACACACCTCGTAAGCACCTCAACACGCCTCATAAACACCTCCACACGCCACATCAGCACCGCCACACGCCATGTTAGCACTTCCACACGCCACGTCAGCACCTCCACACGCCATGTTAGCACTTCCAAACGCCACGTCAGCACCTCCACACGCCACGTCAGCACCTCCACACGCCATGTTAGCACCTCCACACGCCATGTTAGCACCTCCACACGCCATGTTAGCACCTCCAAATGCCACGTCAGCACCTCCACACGCCATGTTAGCACCTCCACACGCCACGTCAGCACCTCCACATGCCATGTTAGCCTTACTTTTATAATACGCTTATTATTGCTATTATAAATGTATTATTTATATGTATTTGATCATTATTTTATACTTATTATTATTTATAATAAGTATTTTGTTATTATTGTTAGCCTTTATTCCATATACATGTATTATACATTATCCACATTACAGGGGAACGTTGTGTTGTTAATGACCAGTGTGAGCGTGCAGAGCCCAGCAAGTCTGCAGCTGCCATGAGTGAAGCTTTAATGGAGAGAGGAAACTGACAACTATAACTGCCCAAAATCACACAATTTAGAGGGCAGCAGAGATCAAATACTACGAATATGAAACATTAGCTTAGGATGGAGCAGAAATATCAGATTTATTACAGGGATGAGACTGGGGAACAGGTGTGTTTAGGCTTTAGAGGACGAGGACCTCTGGTGGACAAGTTGGTGGTTGTCAATGAAACAGTGTCATAAAATGTAATGAGTTGCGAATAGGACAAAGAAAGGAGTAAAGAGTGAATGAACTGAAAGCATACTTTATTAGATAAAGAACATTATGAGCTTTCACGCAACAGCAGTTTTAAAGACTGGATCCTCAGCAAAGCCGGTGGACTCTGCCGGGCACTGGTCTGACTGGGCCGTCGGGAACGGCACAAGGGTGGGCTCCTTTTCCTGGGTGGTCTGTGGGTTGGGGCGGAGTTGTCCAAGGGAAGCGTGTCCTGGATCTTGTGCAGGGAGAGCTGGGAGGGTGGCGGCCTGGTCCAGGGCGGGCAGGACGTGGACGCTCCCCTCAGGCCGCTCTGGGTGGCTCTCATGCTGGTGGTGATGGTGGTGGTGGTGGTGTTCATGCACATGGAGGTGCACGTGCTGGTGCAGGTGGTCCAGGGCTAGCTCGTGGTCGTGTGCGTGAGTCTCACCCTCCCCATGACCGTAATTGTGGTGGGAGTGTGTGCCCTTGTCCTGGGTGTGATTGTGGGCTGCTGAGTGGTGTGCATGAACGTGGTCATGTTCCCTGTGTTCATGCGTGTGATGGGGGCTGGAATTCTCAGAGTGATCGTGCGTGTGTTCCCCCTTGTGGTCATGATCATGCGTGCGGTCATGGGGATGACTTTGGCTGTGTGGGTGGTCATGTCCTAAAGACATATCACTGACATTAGCATGGCTGTGGTCTCCTCCATGAAAATGCCTCTTCTTTTCCTCCTCTGCAGCCTGAAAGACACGATTGTTGTAACACTTGTAGTATACACTTGTAGTATACACTTGTAGTATACACTTAAGTATACACTCTGATTTCTTAAATGATTTTCTGTATACCTCAGGTTCAAAGATTTCACATTCAGCGTTTAGGTGTTCGTTGCCGTTGGCGTAAGAGAGTGAGGATCTGCAGAGGCCTTTGTGCTGAAGAGGAAGCACAGACTCACTGTCACGTTGCCCTGACGGCTCAACAACTTATAGTCAAATATACACATAACAAACTTCATAAGAACATATACACTACAGAAAAAACTAACAGTCAGTGTTTGACTACAGCAGTTATTGCAGCAGTTGACCAAATACATGTCTTAGGGAATCTTATTTCACTTACCGCAAATTCACAGGTCATGATTTTGCACTGTGAAATCTCTGCTATATCAGTCTTGTTGGAGCACTCTGTCTCCTGGATGGTGAACTCCACATTGTAAAAAGTGACAAACCCCCCCTAGAAGAGAAAGAAAGAAAAAAACAAAAGTGTAAGAAAAAGAGAGAGAGACATACAGTGAGAGAGAGAGAGAGGAGTTCAGTTGGAATGCAGTGTCTTTCTTTTTCTTTCGTTCCTCCATCCTTTATTTCTCGCTCTAACCTGGGACGTAGCTCTTGTGATGTTTAGAGGGATGAAGTAGTTTGCAAACATGCTGTTCTTGTTGAACTTCTCAGTGCCCATCCTCACAGCCTTGGCCACGTTGGCATTATCCACTGGGATCAGAACGGGGCAGTCAGGGCACACCTGAACGATTTTGGAGGCAGGAACTTCAACAGAAAGCAGATATTCAGTTACGGTCTTTCCTTTAATGTGCTTAACACTGAAGGTATCGAAGTTTCCTGTGGTGAATCAGTGTTTTTTTTACCAGGCTTGATTGAACAGCTGTATCTGTAGAGACGAGAGACTCTGTGAACTTTGTTTATGTAGATCACTCCCCTGCACTGACCGTACACCTGCATTTCACAAGATGCACAGGGAGAAACACGGGTTAACAACACTGAAAAAAATAAAGCATTGGCTCAATGTAATAAAATTGAATTAATCAATCACACAAATTTTTTATCATTGAATCAATCCAAAAAACTAAATTCATGACTAAATGAATTTAGTTTTTTGGATTGATTCAATGAAAAAAAATTTGTGTGATTGATTAATTCAATTTTATTACATTGAGCCAATGCTTTATTTTTTTCAGTGAAGGCACACCGTGCACTGTTAAACTCCTTTATCAAATTTAAATGGACACATTGTAAATTTGACATTGTAAATGGACATTGTAATGGGTGCATCACCGGGTTTCCGCCAATATCTCTGACTTCACAGTTCCTCCAGTTTTTCTTACTGAGGACATGGCACTTTGTTTCACGAACGTCGATTGTCAGATAATACACCACTCCCGTTTCTCCCTAACGATGAAAAAAACAACAAATCAGAAAACAACAAATCAGAACAAATCTGATGATCCGTGATAATTCAGATGTGAGCTCAAATAAGGAGCGGCGCTCACTCACGTGGCGTGTGTAGTGGACGTTGCTGAGGCGCTCCAGTGCCAGGACGTAGCCGTCCGTGCGGTCCAGGTTGATGGTATCTACGGCCTGTGCAGCTGCCCCATTTGCTGAAGCATCATGGCAGGAGCCTGCCGTGAGGGCGGGACCCACAGGGTCCACAGGGTCCACAGGGGCCGCACGCACACTCACCAGCACCAGCGACACCAGCAGCAACAACATGATAGAGCTGCACTCACTCGCACACACACACACACACATACCCGTGCTCATATGGGAAGGAGTTCTAAAGCTTTTATAGTCTCCTATAGTACCCAGAGCCCTCCCAGTTAGTAAACAAGGTCTCCCCTCCTATAGCCCCTAGTAAACAAGGACCCTTTCTCTTCTGAAAGACCTTTGTGTTCTTATTCAGTGGCAATCAATCACACAACACAATCAGTCACACAACACAATCAGTCACACAACACAATCAGACCTCTCGGACCTACACCCTACCCTTTGAACCAAGTAGTGTTGGTTTTCAATAATGACTGACTAGGGGTAGGAAGGGCTGTGCATTCCGAAAACTGACTTGTCTTGTGACTATTTGGATTGTAGCTGTTAATATAAACTTATTTGACATTCTAACACATTTAAACTTAAATTATTCACATTACTTTTTCATTTACATTAAAATTTTACTCTTTAATATAGAAAGTATTTTTTGAATGGAAAATGTAATGAGCCACTGTTTTCATTCCTCTGTGAATCTGGTGTGCATCTCTCACACACTCCCTTTACCACTGGTGGACATTGGTGGATATTGGTGGACATTGCTTACATCACTCACTTTAGATGTGTGCATTGCATGGGTCTGTACTCAACACTGTATTGCACTGGGTCTGTACTCAACAATACTGTCACTCCAGTTTCCCAGAAACACTTTTTCTAGAATTTTATCTACAGATTTCTAGAATTTTAGGTGCCTTATACATGAAAGATATTTGACATATCTAGGTCATGTGACATATCTAACAGTCATGTGATCAAAAGCTGGCACCTAGAAGTCTGGTGTCTGATGAGTGTAGATGGAAGATAATAAAGAGATTAAATCAAACTCAATGGTGATGAACTTAAAGGAGGTTTATTGTATGACAAAATCTCATGATCTGTGTTCTTCTGTACAGCAGAAGAATGAGCTTTGTTTTATTGGTCATCAGTGTCAGGGGTCAACTTTTTTGGCCTCTTCTCATGAAAGCATGTGGGAATGGACATATGGGGTGAATAGAAGGAGGTATTTTCACAACCCCATGACATTGTGGGAAGGGGAACTCTATTTGTTCACTAGATCCTGGAAGCTCTGGTGTGGGTTCACTGTGTGGTAGATGCTGTTGGGGTGGGCGGGTGGGTTTTGTGGGATCTTTCTTGTGCTCGTGGTGGTCTCCATGGTGTTTTGGACCTCTGTGGTGTGGATGGTCTGAACGAACAAAACAATGTGAATGACCCTCTTCGTGATGATGCTTGTCATGGCCAGAGCCAGCATGGCCTGGACGCTTGTCATGGCCAGAACCAGCATGGTCTGGACGCTTGTCATGGCCAGAACCAGCATGGTCTGGACGCTTGTCATGGCCAGAACCAGCATGGCCTGGACGCTTGTCATGGCCAGAACCAGCATGGTCTGGACGCTTGTCATGGCCTGGATGCTTGTCATGGCCTGGACGCTTGTCATGGCCTGGATGCTTGTCATGGCCAGAACCAGCATGGTCTGGACGCTTGCCATGACCAGAACCAGCATGGTCTGGATGGTGGTGCCTTGAGTGGTACCAGTGGCCTTTTCGATGTCCACAGTGTCTCCTGAGAAATGGAGCATGGTGATGATGTGTTGTGTTCTGTAAGGAAGCAGAATAAAGTCACAACACAGCAACAGACCTTATCATGTGTTTAAAAGACGATGCTGCCTACCTGAGCCTCATAAACCTCACAGTCTACAGTCAGATCATCATTTCCAAGCCGGGAAGATATGCAGAAGCCATGATGCTGATGTTGGGAGACCAATAAAACTGCATTCACTCATTCACATTAACAAATGTGAATATTGTCATATTGTAATGTAGGGTTAGGGTTATAGGTCATATTTGTAATGTAGGGTTAAGATTAGGGGTATAACTCATATTGTAATGTAGGGTTAAGGTAGGGGTATAGGTCATATTGTAATGTAGGGATATGTATGGGGAAAATGTAGAGGGCTGGATCTATAAATTCATTACTAATGCAGTGAGCAAACGTGTTTGATATGACAAGTGTTCTTACAGCTTCTTGGTCACAGAGTGGCTGGCATGCGGTTTTGTCCTCTGTTTTATTTTTGTCTGAACACTCAGTCTCCACTATGGCAAACTCAGCAAAATAGCTCTGTCCAAACATCATATTGAACTGAAAAGACAATAGAAAACAGTGAATATAAAAATGTCAAACATGGATGAACCTTGGTGTGTGTGTGTGTGTGTGTGTGTGTGTGTGTGTGTGTGTGTGTGTGTGTGTGTGTGTGTGTGCGTGTGTGTGTATGTGTGTGTGTGTGTGTGTGCGTCTGCTTTTTTTAATGTTCTGAATGACTTTGCAACTATGGCACAGATCCACATTGTCACTTTGAATCAGACCTGTGAAGTTATTCTTCCCACTTCCAGCAGTTTGAAGTGTGATTTGTGGTTCGACTCATTGTTGAACTTCTCCAGGGCGACTGTCACACTCTCTAGGCCTTTGGGGTCATGCAGGGGTAGAAGAATGGGGCAGTCGGGGCAGATTCTGACCAGCTCTGCTACGGAAGCTGGAAACAAAATGTAAAATTATCAGCTTTAAATTAAACTTTGACAATATGGACTAAAGCATATAAAAAAATCTTTGCTTAGGCTACTGCCTCCATGAACCGGACCCGGATAAGCGGAGGAAAATGGATGGATGGATGGATGGATATAAAAACAGAGATGACCATCACACAGGTGACTTACACACCCGGTTGTTACAGGTGTACTCTTACATACCTGGATCTGTGTCACAGGTGTACTTGGGTAGGTGATGTGTGTACCTGGCTCTGTGTCACAGGTGTACTTGGGTAGGTAATGTGTGTACCTGGCTCTGTGTCACAGGTGTACTTGGGTAGGTGATGTGTGTACCTGGCTCTGTGTCACAGGTGTACTCTTTGATGCCTGGCTTAAATTTCCCTCCACAAATTGTCACATTGCACTTTGCTGTTACCTTCTGAAAGGCAGAAGAGTGACATTTGAGCATCCCAAAATTTAAGAAATTTGAATCAGGGACACTAGCTGTAAAACTTTTATTTTAATAAACAACAACATATCAAATATGTGTCTGGTTGTGTCCGGTTTACCATTTGCCCGATTGGTCTGAGCTCACATTCGTCAAAAGGTTTAGGGTTCACAATATGGCACTTTGTTTCCTCTAAGGTCAGAGCCATCACAACCTCACAGGGATCCACCTGCAAGAGCTCTCATCCCGTTAAAATGGCATCCACACACACACACACACACACACACACACACACACACACACACACACACACACACACACACACACACACACACATATCACATTTGTTTTCTTCTCTGCAGCACTCACCTCCTGAGCTGTGCGGCTGTCCACGTTCACTAGCTTGAACTTGTAGCCATGGTGGTGATGTTCGTTAATGAAGTGCAGTGCTTCGTTGGTGGCGTTCGTGTCCTGTTCCTGGGGGCAGGTGTAGGACGCAGGAGTGGCCGTGCAGTCTGTAAGTAGCGCCTGCGACAGGGCCGCCAGCATCAACAGTCCTCTCATGGCAGTGGAGTGTCACCCACAACTGGGAGACGAACCCCACCAGCTCACACTCACTCTCCTTTATAGATTAGAGGGATGCACGCAAAAGTAAACAGTTTTATGTCAGCTGCCAATGAAATTGCTAAAACAAACAGATCACAGAGGTCACAGAGGGCACTGCAGAACAGACTGATCCTAATGCAATCTGCAGAGTGCTCTGCCAGGTTTTTTTTTATAGAATATAATCACCATGTATTTTTAAAATTCCATCTTATAATCCATCTTTTATCTAGAATCCCACTGATGTGTTAGAAAGCTACTTTACTAAGAGATTAGGATTAGTAATGTAATTAGTCATTAATGTACCCACCATGTATCTTCAGAGTGCAGTAATTAACAAACAAACTCCTGCAGGTGTTCAGGGACTGTGTGGACTAAGCATTACCCAAGGGCTGTGAAACACGACTTACACATTTGATTTGCAAAAGAGCTTTTCATTGAATGAAGTTGGTAAAAGATCAATTAACAATGTGAATTATTAACTTGTGTGCCTTGGGGTGGGTAGAAAGGTTAAAAAACATTTAAAAAATAACCTTAACCCACTGATTGCTTCACAGAGCCAAAAGATAAGATGATCTTGCCCCATACAAAACACCTATATACAAAAACACTTCTATACAAAAAAACTTCTATACAAAAACACCTCTATACGAAGACCATATAAATGGGAATTTTATATACCTGCATGACTTTGAGTGTTTTGGAATCTTTTCAAAGTGTTTAACCATAATGTCACAATATTACAAACAACAGAAGACCTACTATGATTCCTTGGTCACATTAATATACTACAAACCGGACCCCAAAAAAGTTGGGACACTAAACTAATTGTGAATAATAACTGAATGCAATGATGTGGAGATGGCAAATGTCAATATTTTATTTGTAATAGAACATAGATGACAGATCAAAAGTTTAATCTGAGTAAATGTAACATTTTAAAGGAAAAATATGTTGATTCAAACTTTCACAGTGTCAACAAATCCCAAAAAAGCTGGGACAACTAACAATAAGTGGTTGGATAAAGGAAATTGAGCATATAACAAAGAGCTGAAAGACCAATTAACACTAATTAGGTCAATTGACAACATGATTGGGTATAAAAAGAGCTCAGAGTGTCAGTGTCTTTCTGAAGCCAAAATGGTAAGAGGATCACCAATTCCACCAATTCCACCATTGTTGTGCAGCAATACCTGAATGGTGTTACCCTTCATCAACCGGTTATCATCATCAACCGCGCATAACATCATCAAAAGGAACAATAGGTGTGCGTAAGGGTCAAGGCCGTAAAACTCACTGCACCTCAAACAGGAATGCCACTGTCAAGGAAATAACAGAATGGGCTCAGGAATACTTCCAGAAAGCATTGAACACAATCCACTGTGCCATCCGCTGTTGCCAGCTGAAACTCTACGGTGCAAAAAGGAAGCCATTTCTAAGCAAGCTCCACAAGTTCAGACATTTGCACTGGGCCAGGGGTCATATAAAATGGAGTGTGGCAAAATGGAAGACCAATGGTCAAATGAGTCACGATTTAAAGTTCTTTATGGAGCAATGGGACGCCATGTCATCCGGACCAGAGAGGACAAGGATAACCCAAGTTGTTATCAATGTTCCCTTCAGAAGCCTGCATCACTGATGGTATGGGGTTACATGAGTGCTTGTGGCATGGGCAGCTTGCATGTCTGGAAAGGCACCATTAATGCAGAGAACAATGTTCAGGTTGTAGAACAACATATGCTCCCATCTAGACGTCATCTCTTTCAGGGAAGACCCTGCATTTTTCAACAAGATAAGACCACATTCAGCAGAAATCACATCATGGCTATGTAGGAGAAGGATCCGGGTACTGAAATGGCCTGCCTGCAGTCCAGATCTTTCACCTATAGAGAACATTTGGCACATCATATAGAGGAAGGTGTGAAAAAGAAGGCCCAAGACGATTGAGCAGTTAGAGGCCTGTATTAGACATGAATGGGAGAGCATTCCTATTTCTAAACATGAGAAAATGGTCTCCTCCGTCCCCAGACGTCTGTTGAGTGTTGTAAGAAGAAGGGGGGATGCCACACAGTGGTAAAAATGGTCTTGTCCCAACTTTTTTGGGATTTGTTGACGCCATGAAATTATACTATAAATTATACTATATACTATTATTACAATTATTATTATTATTATTATTATTATTATTATTATTATTATTATTATTATTATTATTATTATTATTATCACTACTACTACTACCATTACTATTATTACTACTACTACTATTTGTAACGTTCTCGAAGGAGGAGGCACGACGAGCGTCGAACGGTGCACATGAAATTTTAATGACGACAAACAGGTGTAAGCTCCGTGCAGAGGATAAGTACACACTTCTGACACTCACACAGGCACGAAACTTTAGACAAAGACGAGCACAAGACATTGCGCGAACGCACATTAAATAGGTGATTGACACATACCCTCGTGATCTCGAGACAAGGCACAGGTGAGACTACGAACATGCTTACAGACAACCCACACCCACGGAAGTACAAATATGGACACAACGGCACGCAGACGACACAACACGCCCACAGGGAAGGGTCCGGAGCCGTGACCGTGACACTATTACTTCCTTTACTACTTTTACTACTTCTATTACTACTATTACTCATACAAATACTACTACTACTACTACTACTACTACTACTATTACTACTATTACTACTACTACTACTACTACTACTATTACTACTATTACTACTACTACTACTACTACTACTACTACTATTACTACTACTACTACTACTAGTACTACTACTACTATTACTACTACTACTACTACTACTACTACTATTACTACTACTACTACTATTACTATTACTATTACTCCTATGACTCCTGATCTTGTGCAAAGAAAAGCTGCCACACAACAAAAGTTAAAATCTCTCATCAATGAAAAAAAAACACCTTCTCAGAAGGTCAACTAAAAAGTATCTCATCTAAAAACAGTACTCTCACAGAGCACTCTTAGCACTCTCACAAAGAACACACTCACAGAGCACTCTCAGAGAACACGTTTGTAAAACACTTTCATGTTGCATTATTAGATGGGCTTTACAGCCCTTTTAGAAAGCACTCTCAAACAGCACTTTATCTTTGTTGGAAACCATTTAGTTCAAATGCATCAAGAAACAGGCGAGTAACCAACAACCGTCATTGTTATAGCATCAGTGGAGGTGAAGTCAGCAGTTCACACCAGTCACACTAGTCACTGTCTCCATTATCACTGATAACTTGACATGATCTGTGGCTTGGCCTTTTCTGCTTAGTAAACAGGGCCTAATTTCAACATCATACCACTCATACAAGTGAAGAATGATTTAAAGCAAATGCAATGAGACAGCACATAATACACAGTATAGGGAGAATACACAAGCATGTTGAAATGATGATTAAATTAAATCATATGTGTAAATGACCTTCTGATTTGGAGCTTCCTTCAGGGCTGTGGACACATACATGATCAACTGTCCCCTATTCACAGATTATACTGACCAGTGGTAGGAAATAACAGTGGAAAATATATTTGATTTTGATATTTGATTATGGACTACATTTCCATTTTGCAAATGTTCCCGATTATTAAATAATGAATTCATGTAGTCACATTTCAAGGGTATTTTATACTACTTCACGAAATCATTTTTTTGTTTAATATTAACTGCTATGACATTTTAAATGTTGCATAAACATTTACAACATTTACAAAAATATAAAAATGCATATACTGTATATGCCAATAATAATACTTTCACCAGAAGTTGGTACCACACCGTGTTTTAATAAAAGCTATATATTGTCCTGGATGCTTTGGGCGTGGGTTTGTGTCGTCTACGTCTAGTTATGTCCATATATGTACTTCCGTGGGTGTGGTTCTATGTAGCATTTGCGCTGTATGTTTCATATGCTAATAAACTTCAGTGTGCAAACCTGCAACTCGTCTCCACATTCTCCAGCCTCTAGCCCACGTTACAATCTGAAAGAGACTACATATTTAGAAATACAGAGGAACTGCTGCTTAAATGTATCTTTATTTAAAGTATGAACATATTTTAGAGAAAAAAACAGAGCAGGTCTTTTCTCTTGTCCTGACACAGTTGAGATTTAGGTGTGTTCCAGATTTGGTTTAGTTAACAATGTTTAATGTTTGAATATACAATACATTGGCATTTAATAAGTTATATATTCTACCATTTCTGAATCTATTATTCTTTTCTTTAATTTTCTTATAATTCTATCTGATCTCATAAATAATCAGAATTCCTGTAATTTCAACAAATTTTATTAAATTTGAGGCATATAATCTCTTTGAGGATTGTTATATGAGGTGCTGTGTTCATTTCTCCGTGTTTCTGAGGAGGTTTTATGGTGTTTTATGGTGTTTGGATGGATGTCTACACAGTAGTGTAGCGAGAGACTCCGGGGCAGGAGCGGAACGCTGATGGTGTTCCAGGGAAAATGCTGAGGAATGTGGGGTTAGGTGCATTCTGGGAATCTCGTGGTGCGTGTCTTTTCTGCCGCAGAGCTGCATAGTGGAAGTCATGCGGAGGTCTGGCGATTCGCACGGACCCAGCCAGCTCTTCTGACGAAGCAGATTCGTCCTCCTCAGACTCGCTCGACTCACTGGAGGCTGGGGGAGAGGAGGCCTGGGGCAGAGGCAGCTCCGCACCATGGGGAATAACCTGCTGCACTGACTCCACCAGCCGTGAGTCCCCCGGGTCCGCATCTTCAAATGTTGGGGTGTGGCCATCAGGAATGAGGGGCGGGGCAGGTGGAGAAGCCTGTCCAGCCAGCGCTCGTCTGGAAGACCCGATGTGCTACAAGGTAACAACAGAGCAGAGCTGATTGAGCATGTCGTCGCAAAATGGAAGGTAGAGAGTGGAGGGAAGACAGTTGTGGTCTTGGGGAAGGACACTGGGACAGAGGTGTTGCTCTGTTAGTTTGGGCTGGGTTGCCCCCTATGCCCCCCCCCCCCGGACAGATGATTCTTGAGCAACTGCTTTCAGGACTGTTTTAACTCTCTCACCCCATCTGCATCTTATTCACCATCACTTCAGAGCTTGGAAAGTTTTCCTTTCAAGAAAATAAACTTTACAGAACATGAATTCTTAGTCTGACATGCAAATGAATTTTTATGGTACCTGAGGGTGGAATATTTCACAGGACACCTCAATGCTTGTCTGGTCGCTGGTGGTGTTGATTACCGCCCCAGTGCAGAAACCGACGGGCTGAAAAAGGACAGCAGCAGACAGGAGGGGTGGGAGGGGTGAGCAGACGGGACAGGGTGAGCACAGGGAGGGGTGAGCACAGGGAGGGGGGAGCACAGGGAGGGGTGAGCACAGGGAGGGGTGAGCACAGGGAGGGATGAGCACAGGGAGGGGTGAGCAGACGGTACAGGGTGAGCACAGGGAGGGGTGAGCACAGGGAGGGGTGAGCACAGGGAGGGGTGAGAGCACAGGGAGGGGTGAGCACAGGGAGGGGTGTGCAGACGGGACAGGGTGAGCACAGGGAGGGGTGAGCAGAAGGGACAGGGTGAGCACAGGGAGGGGTGAGCACAGGGAGGGGTGACCAGACGGGACAGGGTGAGCACAGGGAGGGGTGAGCACAGAGAGGGGTGAGCACAGGGAGGGGTGAGCACAGGAGCAACACACAAGCCCTGAAACACAGCTGCACTGGACAACAAGGGACAACTTCTGTTTACGAATACAGATTGGTGTTACTGACCCAGTTACTCACAGCCATAACAGTAGCCATAATCCATCCGATACCAAATTGTTCATATACATAAGGCCAGTCATGAAGAGTCCCGCAGAGTCAGGACTGTGTTCCAGTACTCACCCCTCCTCCGGTTCCTGCTGGTGCACACAGCACCTCCTGGCCCGGTACCAGCGAGCACTCCTGCACCGTGTACTCTACAAAGATGCCTGGAGCAGGGCTTACCTGAAGAAGACAATACATCGCACAGTTTAACTAGCACTCACCTGAATTACTCATCTGAACCACTCACCTGAACCACTCATCTAAACCACTCAACTGAATCACTCGCCTGAACCACTCACCTGAATCACTCACTTAAACCACTCCCCTAAACCACTCACCTAAACCACTCACCTGAATCACTCACTTAAATCACTCCCCTAAACCACTCCCATAAACCGCTCATCTGAATCACTCACCTAAACCACTCACCTAAACCACTCATCTGAATCACTCACCTAAACCACTCACCTAAACTACTCACCTAAATCACTCACCTAAGCCACTCACCTAAACCACTCACCTAAATCACTCACCTAAACCACTCACCTAAACTACTCACCTAAATCACTCACCTAAGCCACTCACCTAAACCACTCACATGGACAACTCACCTAAACCACTCACCTGATTCACTCACCTAAACCACTCACCTGAATCACTCACCTGACCACTTAGTTAGCAATACCACAGCAGCAATGGATATTTTCCCAGCTGTATTTTATAAGTCACAAATGTCAAATAAATATAAAATGTAATATAAATGTAGGCAGCAAATGAATTTGGAACATAAAGCCTAATTCAGCCATAACAGTATCCATAATCCATCTAAAAAACCAGTGAAATTAAATCATGTCATGAAAGGTGCAATCCTGATGCCACTGTTACATGATTACCATGTATGTATATGAAGTTAATGAATTCCAAAGTAATTAAAAGCAAATGAATTGAATTATTTTCCTATATTGACATAATTATTATGCTGAGTTGGTAATCAGAATTTAATGTATTCTATCATTTGTAAGTTAATAATGGGGCAGTTGATTGCATGAATATTTCATATATTCACAATATATAATAAGGCTGTGAATCTTGTTGCATGTTGTTATACAGCTAATGGTTTAAACCACTCACCTGAAACACTCACCTGGACAACTCACCTAAACTACTCACCTGATCTACTCATCTGGACCACTCACCTGAACCACTCACCTGATCTATTCACCTAAACCACTCACCTAAACCACTCACCTGAACTACTCACCTGAACACTCACCTGAACACTCACCTGAACTACTCACCTGAACCACTCACCTGAACCACTCACCTGAATCACTCACCTAAACCACTCACCTGAACTACTCACCTGAACCACTCACCTAAACCACTCACCTAAACCACTCACCTGAACTACTCACCTAAACCGCTCACTTGAACTAGGGCTTTGGACATCAGCTGCTATTTATAAATAACTGTAGTTACATGTGACATTTAATATGTATAGTTTTGGAAAATGTTCTGGAATATTCCAGATTTAATTGAACTAAATAGGGCAAGTATGTTGGTTCATCCGTGTGGGACTGTGGGACCATGAGCAGGTTCAGGACAGCACCTGCTGAGAGGCCCTGGTAATGGTGGCCAGTGTGAGTCTGCTGGGTAAGGTGCTCTGGTGGTTGTATTTGTGGAGGGTCGTCTTAGCGCCAGACACTGCAGTGTCACTGTCCAAAGGCAACAGTAGGGGGCAGTCTGGACATGTACTCTGTAACTTTTCAGGAGGATCTAAGAGATACAGACAGAGAAGCCGACTCAACTTTAATATCTCTACTGTATTAATTGAGCAGTATGAAATTTAGCTCATGAGTAGACTGTAAGCCTCAGGGAACTGTGTGGTGAAGGAGACCTGGAACAAGAGTGCAGTCATAGCTGTGTAGGTAGGTGAATCCGTCTGCTGTGTGCAAAATCGTTGTGTTGCAATTCCCAGAGATTTGCTGCAACCAACAATAAAAATCCCCTTTTCCAGATATCAGCAAGAACACGAGTTAGTACTGCATCAAGAGCTTTAACTTTACATTACTGTATTGTTACTGTTACATTTGTGTACTATGTTACATTACTGTGTTGTTACTGCTACATTAGTGTGTTATTACTATGTTTCACTACTCTGTTATTTTACATTACTGTGTTGTTACTGTTACATTAGTGTGTTATTACTATGTTACACTACTCTGTTATATTACATTACTGTGTTGTTACTGTTACATTAGTGTGTTATTACTATGTTACACTACTCTGTTATGTTAGTGTTACGTTACTGTGTTACTGTGTTACATATGCAAAATGTTATTTTGTTACATTATTGTGTTACATTTCTTTTTAAGTACTTGGAGTCTATCAGTAATACATTAAACTAGATCCAAAAAGCCAAACAGGTAGAAGCAACCAGTCTGTGATAGTGCAACTGTGCAAACAATAGCATGGGCTTCTCCTACAGCGTGGACCTATCATACAGCACCAACGCTTCAGTGGGTAAAAGTGTCTCTGGGAGTGAGGAAATTATAACGCATTCATTCTATGAAACTGTTTCTTAAGGTTATGAAATAAACTAATTAATTAACTTAGGTTTGGAGGAGGAGTTCTGGATAGATTTGAAATATTTTGTGACATGATAAGTTTTAGTCTCAGAAACAGCTCACTGTCTCCATGAACGGCCTTATATCACATCGCTTCCACGATTTGGGACTGAGGACGTGACACTTGGTCTCTAGAACATCCAGATCAAGATAGTAGACCTTCCCGGCTGGGCCCTGAAATCAGCAAACACACACACTGAACCTGCAGCCTTCAGACCACGCATTAACATAAGCACATAGCCTGACCTCTACACATAGCCATGAGTTCACAAATCATAAAAATAAACAACTTATACATATCATTCCATAGCTTGGCATATGAAAAATGTTGATTGTTGTAACAACTGAGAAACACTTGTTGCAAAGATTCAGATGAAGATACGTGGCTAATGAAGCCACGGATGTCTTCTCTGTTACCTGGCAAGGATGCACATTATACTGTTTCTGCTTGTTTGGTTGTAAATGGTAATTGTAGATCACTCTTAACCACACATGAGAGAACTCACCTGAGGATGAACATGAACGTTGTGAACTCTGTTGAGCGCAAACTTGTATCCTATGTGTCGGTCTTTGTTGATGTAGGTCATGGCGAGCTGAGACAGCTTCTCCACACTCTTGTCATTACAAGGCATCTGTGTCACATGTGTGGCCTCGGCACACACAACACACACAACATGCAGAGCCACAAACACCCAGCTCACTCGTGGCATTTCTAGCTTCCCTGTTTTTGAACCAGTTTAAGTTAAGCAGCTATTTTCCCCCAAATGCTGTTCTCTACGTGCTTTTATGTTCAGAAACAAACACTCAACCTGGACTTTGGTATAGATTAACAAAACATCCACTGCTGAACAGATGCCAAGATCATTCAGGCTATCAGTCACCTAATGCCCATATGCATGTCTTTAAAAAAGTCTTAAATCTTATACCTACTCCTTGTGCAAAAACCTCCACATCTGTACAGTCAGATTCACAGTACTATTATGTCTAGTTAAACATTTGATCTGATCTAAAGGACTGATTGTCTTGTGTGATACATTATTTACCACATGAGGGCGCTACATCTCTCTTGTATGATATCCTGAAGAGATTTGATCAAGAGTTTGGACTGATATGTCTCGTGGTATTTCTAACTAAAGACAGGGTATGTGTGTGCAGGGTATGTTTAACCAATTAAACCTACATTTTTATGTATATCATTAATTCGATTTAAACTTGAAGAGTAACAAGGTGGAAGTATTTAGGCTGCTCCACCTGTCTGTCCTCTAATTAGACTGGATCAAAACTTATATTAGTATATGTGTCGGTGTGTGTGTGTTTGTCTTAGTGTTTGTCTGTGTGTGTTCATGGTAGGCAATGTCTGTGTCAGTGAGTGTGTGAATATTTCAGTGTGTGTAAGTGTATTTCTGTGTGTGTTTGTGCTAGTGAATGTATGTCTGTATGTGTATATACAAGTATATATCATCTATCAGTGGTTTGTAATGTAACATAAATGTGATGTTACATTATTAAATGTCTGAGCATATTTGAATGTTTGTGTTCAATTTTTTTGTGATTTGTTCATGGTACTTCATTACCAAAATACATGTCCCATAATATGAGCATGTTTTTAACCCCCAAATATGCTTCAGAAATTATGTGTGCATTACACAATGATTCTGTCCTGTACAGCAGTTAATCTGTTTACACAATGTTTCTCTTTATTGGAATGTGAAAACTTTAGGAGACCTTGTAATCTGCTCTGCTGGCTCAAATATGGCCTGTGTTTAAACATTCTCTCCCCACAGACCCGGAGCACAACCAGAGGTCATAATCATAGTACTCTCATCTTGCTAACTGAATAAATCCATATTTATAGGCTTTAGTAATATGATTACACATATTTTGTGCAAATTACTTATTATACTGCCCCTGTCACTGCCCCAACCCTGTTCCTGCCCCTTCCCTGTTCCTGTCCATGCCCCTAACCTGTTCCTGTACCTGCCCCTACCCTGTTCCTGCCTCTACCCTGTTCCTGCCCCTACCCTGTTCCTGCCCCTGCCCCTACCCTGTTCCTGCCCCTGTACATGTGCTCCACATTTTATGTTTGCTATTAGACCCACTTTCTGCTTCACCTGCAAAATTACAAAATGACTGCCAACTGGGAGAGTAATCACAGGACAGTTTACAACACAGTCATTCAGCCATGGACGAGCCACATGCCCTATACACCCCATGCCCTATATGTTCTAATGATATAAACAGAAATAATATCATGCATAAAAACACCATTCGACTGAAGTATGTGGTTGTGTGTGGAAAAAAATCATGAATGCTTCTTAATAATTAAGATAAAACTTAAAAGAGTTTATGAGACACATTAGTCACATTTCAATTATATTGTTAAAGTCTTTCAATTTAAAGTTAACGTGTGCATGCAGAGCTTCTAAACTCTATATTTATATATTTTAGTCATCATATTGTTTATTTTAATCAGATTACATTCATTATTGTGTATTCACTCACTTATGTAGGCTAAACGCTGCACCGATAAAAGAACCAGCGTACTGTTTTTGGAACCGGAAAATAGCATGATCAAAATAATTCAAATATTCCAGGACTTTTTCTTTTTTTCTTCAAAACTAGACTTTCGATTTTGTGAATATCAGTCCTTTGTCTCGAAAGTTAAAGTATTTTTTTAAATAGAAGTTTTGGTTAGATCCTTTTGGCGAGCGATGAGGTGCCGCACGTGCGGCCGCGAGGGGAGTGTCCTTCCGCTCTCCAGCGCAGGCGGCGCGCGCCGGACGCACTTTTCACGCGCTCGAATTTCATAATTCACACAGGACTTATATAGTGTCTATAGGAAGCACTGCGTGTATATCAACATCATCAACCCTCGTCTAGAACGGGACCATGTTTTCCGCCAAGGTTTTGTCGATGCTTCTGTGGTGTCTCCAGTTGACGGTCGCGCGGAGGATTGGTGCTGAAGATGGAGAGATTTTGGAGAAGATGAGCAGCGCGAGATGCAGCTCGCGCTGCCTTACCCTGCACATGACGCAGCTCACGGCCGCGTTTAAACATCTGCAGGTGGGAGAGTTCGTCTTTACACAACTAGACACCTCAGAACACCTCACATGTCTTATTCACTTTATTAGTCTTATTTTCTACTTAAAGCTCGTTGTTATTGCGTCTGTATCTTTCCTTATTTTGGCGCAGTTCACTCCAAAGTCAATTAAGTGTTATTTCCCCCCTTTAAACAAAGGTAACCCACCGTGAAAATCACAAGGGTAAAATCTATCTTCAGGTTCACTGCATATGTGGAAATTTAGAAGGGTGGGAAACTCGTTAAGTTTGCTTCCAATTTGCTGTCCGCCTAGTTTCTGGGCTTGTGGCGGTGTTTTCCCCACAGGTCGTGTCCACCTAGGTCATTAAGTGTGGCCCCTCAACTGGAAATGGTGTGCTAGCTGAGATTGGGGTGCTGCAGCATGTTTGATTAAGTGTAAAAGATTTTTCCTTACCATCAGTGGAAATACAGGGAAAGTTGACAAGGTTTCTACAGTTAAGTTAACTGATAACAGATATTTTCTCTGTCTTCCTCTGTTCCATCGTCCATCAGTGTATTTTTGTAAGTGAAGTCATTGCGTATTTGCAGTTATTTAAAAGGATTAATTGATCTCCTGGGTTCTTTTCATTGGTTAGTTTGAACCAACATCTCACCCTAATCAAAGCCACATTGTGATACATGTATGAGCTGTGAAGTCTCTTGCTCACATTTGGCAGTGTCTCCAGTTGTCACTTCATACTCCACAAGAAGCTTGAGGTCATGAATGTGTGTGCGCATGCGATTCCGTGTGCATTTGAATGTGCATGTGGGTGTGTGTGTGTGTGTTCATGTCTGTGTGTCTTAGTGTGAGTGTTTGTGCATCTGTTAGTATGAGTGTGTGTGTGTGTGTGTGTGTGTGTGTGTGTGTGTGTGTGTGTGTGTGTGTGTGTGTGTGTGTGCATGCACGCACGTGTGGGCATGTGTGTGCACAAGCACGTGTGTGTGTGCGCATGTGCATACATGCACAATGAGACTAATTACTCCTGATGTAGCAGTAGGGCCAAGGTCTGTATGATTCTCTGTGGTGTAGTTTGTAGTTTTCACCTATAGTCCCTGCTTGTTCTTTCTGTTATTAATGTGGTGAATGCACAGAAAAAGCAGCTGAGAGAAACTGGCTGACAGAGACTGGAGTGAGAAATGATAGAGAGAGACTGAGACTGAAGTGAAATATGACAGAGAGAGAGACTGGAGTGAGACAAGACAGAGAGAGAGACTGGAGTGAGACATGACAGAGAGAGAGACTGGAGTGAGGCATGACAGAGAGAGACTGGAGTGAGACATGACAGAGACAGAGAGATTGAAGTGAGATATGAGAGAGGGAGAGAGCAAGACAGAGAGAGAGAGAGAGACAGAGAGAGGTAGAAAGGGAGAGAGATAGGGAGAGGACATATATTGGCTGTGTGGTGCAGCAAATAGGTAAAATGCCAGATTCATATTACACATGTTTTTAAATTCTGGAGGGTTTAGATTGTTCTGTTTCCTGTCTTCATAGCGCTCAGTAAACCTAATTACAATGACAAATTGTATTCATACGCTATGTGTAGTATGCACAAAATACTGTTTTATTGATTCAATATTGATGACATATTAATGGCTGTTTCTGAATGAACCACATGAATCATAAAATCAGAAGAAAAATATGAAATGGATATAGGGGTAACATTATTTCCATTAAGGAACCTTTCCTTGGATGCTGTTCTCAGTGGCATTAACTGTGTTGGTTTCTGAGCTTGTGTGAACAGAAATCAGTATGAAAAGTTGAACTGCGTTTGTGCTGTTATCTACTGACTCTGTGCAGACTGGTGTTTGCTGTGCATTTGACTCA